>NC_089231.1:62438060-62738060 GCF_963924675.1 Phocoena phocoena | reverse complement strand
CTATACATAGAGAATCCTAAAGATGCTACCAGAAAACTACTAGAGCTAATCAATGAACTTGGTAAAGTAGCAGGATACAAAATTAATGCACAGAAATTTCTGGCATTCCTATAGACTAATGATGAAAAATCTGAAAGTGAAATCAAGAAAACATTCACATTTACTACTGCAACAAAAAGAATAAAATATCTCGGAATAAACCTACCTAAGGAGACAAAAGACCTGTATGCAGAAAATTATAAGACACTGATGAAAAAAATTAAAGATGATACAAACAGATGGAGAGATATACCACGTTCTTGGATTGGAAGAATCAACATTGTGAAAATGACTCTACTACCCAAAGCAATCTACAGATTCAATGGAATCCCTATCAAACTACCAATGGCATTTTTCACAGAACTAGAACAAAAAATTTCACAATCTTATGGAAACACAAAAGACCCAGAATAGCCAAAGCAATCCTGAGAACAAAAAACGGAGCTGGAGGAATCAGGCTCCCTGACTTCAGACTATACTACAAAGCTACAGTAATCAAGACACTATGGTAGTGGCACAAAAACAGAAAGATAGATCAATGGAACAGGACAGAAAGCCCAGAGATAACCCCACACACATATGGTCACCTTATCTTTGATAAAGGAGGCAGGAATGTACAGTGGAGAAAGGACAGCCTCTTCAATAAGTGGTGCTGGGAAAACTGGACAGCTACATGTGTAAGTATGAGATTAGATCACTCCCTAACACCATACACAAAAATAAGCTCAAAATGGATTAAAGACCAAAATGTAAGGCCAGAAACTATCAAACTCTTAGAGGAAAACATAGGCAAAACACTCTATGACATAAATCACAGCAAGATCCTTTTTGACCCACCTCCTAGAGAAATGGAAATAAAAACAAAAATAAACAAATGGGACCTAATGAAACTTCAAACTTTTTGCACAGCAAAGGAAACCATAAACAAGCCCAAAACACAACCCTCATAATGGGAGAAAATATTTGCAAATGAGACAACTGACAAAGGATTAATCTCCAAAATTTATAAGCAGCTCATGCAGCTCAATAACAAAAAAACAAACAACCCAATCCAAAAATGGGCAGAAGACCTAAATAGACATTTCTCCAAAGAAGATATACAGACTGCCAACACACACATGAAAGAATGCTCAACATCATTAATCATTAGAGAAATGCAAATCAAAACTACAATGAGATATCATCTCACACCAGTCAGAATGGCCATCATCAAAAAATCTAGAAACAATAAATGCTGGAGACAGTGTGGAGAAAAGGGAACACTCTTGCACTGCTGGTGGGAATGTGAATTGGTACAGCCACTATGGAGAACAGTATGGAGGTTCCTTAAAAAACTACAAATAGAACTACCATATGACCCAGCAATCCCACTAATGTGCATATATCCTGAGAAAACCATAATTCAAAAAGAGTCATGTACCAAAATGTTCATTGCAGCTCTATTTACAATAGCCTGGAGATGGAAACAACCTAAGTGTCCATCATCACATGAATGGATAAAGAAGATGTGGCACATATACACAATGGAATATTACTCAGCCATAAAAAGAAACGAAATTGAGCTATTTGTAATGAGGTGGATAGACCTAGAGTCTGTCATACAGAGTGAAGTAAGTCAGAAAGAGAAAGACAAACACCGTATGCTAACACATATATATGGAATTTAAGAAAAAAAGAATGTCATGAAGAACCTAGGAGTAAGACAGGAATAAAGACACAGACCTACTAGAGAGTGGACTTGAGGATACGGGGTGGGTAAGGGTAAGCTGTGACAAAGCGAGAGAGAGGCATGGACATATATACACTACCAAATGTAAGGTAGATAGCAAGTGGGAAGCATCAGCATAGCACAGGGAGATCAGCTCGGTGTTTTGTGACTGCCTAGAGGGGTGGGATAGGGAGGGTGGGAGGGAAGGAGATGCAAGAGGGAAGAGATATGGGAACATATGTATATGTATAACTGATTCACTTTGTTATAAAGCAGAAACTAACACACCATTGTAAAGCAATTATACTCCGATAAAGATGTAAAAAAAAAAAAGCCAAAAAACATGTGATTCAATAAAGGCATTCATGTTAAAATCAAAAAAAAAAGTGATGAAAGGGAAAAACCTACAACCAAGATTACTCTACGCTGCAAGATCTCATTCAGATTCGATGGAAAAATTAAAACCTTTACAGACAAGCAAAAGCTAAGCGAGCTCAGCACCACCAAACCAGCTTTACAACACATGCTAGAGTAACTTCTCTAGGCAGGAAATAGAAGAGAAGGAAAAGACGTACAATAACAAACCCAAAACAATTAAGAAAATGGTAATAGGAACATACATATCGATAACTACCTTAAATGGATTAAATGCTCCAACCAAAAGACATAGACTGGCTTAATGGATACAAACACAAGACCCATATATATGCTGTCTACAAGAGACCCACTTCAGACCGAGGGACACATACAGAATGAAAGTGAGGGGATGGAAAAAGATATTCCATGCAAATGGAAATCAAAAGAAAGCTGCAGTAGCAATTCTCATATCAGACAAAATAGACTTTAAAGTAAAGACTATTACAAGAGACAAGAAGGACACTACATAATGATCAAGGGATCAATCCCAGAAGAAGATGTAACAATTGTAAATATTTACGCACCCAACATAGGAGCACCTCAGTAAATAAGGCAAATGCTAACAGTCATAAAAGGGGAAATTGACAGTAACACAATCATAGTAGGGGACTTTAACACTCCACTTTCACAAATGGACAGATCCAAAATGAAAATAAATAAGGAAATACAAGCTTTAAATGATACATTAAACAAGATGGATTAATTGATATTTCTAGGACATTCCATCCAAAAACAACAGAATACACTTTCTTCTCCAATGCTGATGTAACATTCTCCAGGATAGATAATACCCTGGGTCACAAATCAAGCCTTGGTAAATTTAAGGAAATTGAAATCATATCAAGTATCTTTTCTGACCACAACGCTATGAGACTAGATATCAATTACAGGAAAAAATCTGTAAAAAATACAAACACATGAAGGCTAAACAAGACACTACTAAATAACGAAGAGATCACTGAAGAAATCAAAGAGGAAATCAAAAAATACCTAGAAACAAATGACAATGAAAACACAACAACCCAAAACGTATGGATGCAGCAAAAGCAGTTCTAAGAAGGAAGTTCACAGCAATATAATCCTACCTCAAGAAACAAGAAACATCTCAAAAAACAACCTAACCTTACACCTACAGCAATTAGAGAAAAAGAACAAAAAGACCCCAAAGTTAGCAGAAGGAAAGAAATCATGAAGATCAGATCAGAAATAAATGAAAAGGAAATGTAGGAAACAACAGCAAATATCAATAAAACTAAAAGCTGGTTCCTTGAGATGGTAAACAAAATTGATAAACCTTTAGCTAGACTCAACAAGAAAAAAAGGGAGAAGACTCAAATCAATATTAGAGGGCTTCCCGGTGGCACAGTGGTTAAGAATCTGCCTGCCAATACAGGGGACACGGGTTCAAGCCCTGGTCCAGGAAGATCCCACATGCCGCGGAGCAACTAAGCCCGTGTGCCACAACTACTGAGCCTACCGTCTAGAGCCCACAAGCCACAATTACTGAGCCCACGTGCCACAACTACTGAAGCCCACATGCCCCACAACAAAGAGTAGCCCCCACTCGCCCCTCCCAGAGAAAGCCTGTGCACAGCAACGAAGATCCAATGCAGCCATAAAACAATAAATAAATAATATATTTAAAAGAAAATATATTTAAAAAACAACAACAAAAAAAAAACACAGAATTTAAAAAGAAAAAGGAGAAGTAACAACTGACATTGCAGGAATACAAAGGATCATGAGAGATTACTACAAGCAACTATATGTCAATAAAATGGACACCCTGGAAGAAATGGACAAATTCTTAGAAAAGCACAACCTTCTGAGACTGAACCAGGAAGAAATGGAATATATAAACATACCAATCACAAGCACTGAAATTGAGACTGCAATTAAAAATCTTCCAACAAACAAAAGCCCAGGACCAGATGGCTTCACAGGCGACTTCTATCAAACAGTTAGAGAAGAGCTAACACCTATCTTTCTCAAACTTTTCCAAAATATAGCAGAGGGAGGAACATTCCCAAACTCATTCTATGAGGCCACCATCACCCTGATACCAAAACCAGACAAAGAAACTACAAAAAAAAAAAAGAAAACTACCAACCACTATTACTGATGAATATAGATGCAAAAACCCTCAACAAAATACTAGCAAACAGAATCCAACAGCACATTAATAGGATCATACACCATGACCAAGTGGGGTTTATCCTAGGAATGCAAGGATTCTTCAACATATGCAAATCAATCACTGTGATAAACCATATAAACAAACTGAAGGAGAAAAACCACATGATCATCTCAATAGATGCAGAAAAAACTTTTGACAAAATTCAACACCCACTTATGATAAAAACCTTCCAGAAAGTAGGCACAGAGGGACCTTACCTCAACATAATAAAGGCCATAAATGACAAACCCACAGCCAACATCATTCTCAATGGTGAAAAACTGAAACCATTTCGTCTAAGATCAGGAATAAGACAAGGTTGTCCACTCTCACCACGATCATTCAACACTGTTTTAGAAGTTTTAGCCACAGCAATCAGAGAAGAAAAAGAAATAAAAGGAATCCAAATTGGAAAAGAAAAAGTGAAGTCGTCACTGTTTGTAGATGACATGATACTATGCATAGAGAATCCTGAAGATGCTACCAGAAAAGTACTAGAGCTAGTCAATGAATTTGGTAAGGTAGCAAGATATAAAATTAATGCACAGAAGTCTCTTACATTCTTATACACTAATGATGAATAATCTGAAAAAGAAATTAAGGAAACACTCCCTTTTACCACTGCAACGAAAAGAATAAAATACCTAGGAATAAACCTACCTAAGAAGACAAAAGACCTGTACACAGAAAACTATAAGACACTGATGAAAGAAATTAAAGATGATACAAACAGATGGAGAGATACCATGTTCTTGGATTGGAAGAATCAACATTGTGAAAATGACTATGCTACCCAAAGCAATCTACAGATTCAATGCAATCCCTATCAAACTATCAATGGCATTTTTCACAGAACTAGAACGAAAAATTTCACAATTTGTATGGAAACACAAAAGACTCCGAATAGCCAAAGCAATCTTGAGAAAGAAAATCAGAGCTGGAGGAATCAGGCTCCCTGACTTCAGACTATACTACAAAGCTACAGTAATCAAGACACTATGATACTGGCACAAAAACAGAAATATAGATCAATGGAACAGGACAGAAAGCCCAGAGATAAACCCACGCACATATGGTCACCTTATTTTTGATAAAGGAGGCAAGAACATACAATGGAGAAAAGAGAGCCTCTTCAATAAGTGGTGCTGGGATAACTGGACAGCTACATGTAAAAGAATGAAATTAGAACACTCCGTAACACCATACATAAAAATAAACTCCAAATGGATTAAAAACCTAAATGTAAGGCCAGACACTATAAAACTCTTAGAGGAAAAGAAAGGCAGAATACTCTATGACAGAAATCACAGCAATATCCTTTTTGACCCACCTCCTGCAGAAACGGACATAAAAATAAACAAATGGGACGTAATGAAACTTAAAAGCTTTTGCACAGCAAAGGAAAACATAAACAAGACGAAAAGATAACCCTCAGAATGGGAGAAAATATTTGCAGATGAAGCAACTGACAAAGGATTAATCTCCAAAATTTACAAGCAGCTCATACAGCTCAGTATTAAAAAAACAAACAAACAAACAACCCAATCCAAAAATGGGCAGAAGACCTAAATAGACATTTCTCCAAAGAAGATATACAGACTGCCAACAAACACATGAAAGGATGCTCAACATCACTAATCATTAGACAAATGCAAATCAAAACTACAATGAGGGGCTTCCCTGGTGGCACAGTGGTTGAGAGTCAGCCTGACGATGCAGGGGACATGGGTCGTGCCCTGGTCTGGGAAGATCTCACATGCCGTGGAACGGCTGGGCCTGTGAGCCATGGCCGCTGAGGCTGTGTGTCTGGATCCTGTGCTCCACAACGGGAGAGGCCACAACAGTGAGGGGCCCGCGTACCGCAAAAAAAAAAAAAAAAAAAACTACAATGAGGTATCACCTCACACCAGTCAGAATGGCCATCATCAAAAAATCTACAAACAGTAAATGCTGGAGAGGGTATGGAGAAAAAGGAACCCTCTTGCAGTGTCGGTGGGAATGTAAATTGATACAGCCATTATGGAGAACAGTATGGAGGTTCCTCAGAAAACTAAAAATAGAACTACCATACGACCCAGCAATTCCATTACTGCACATATACCCTGAGAAAACCGTAATTCAAAAAGAGTCATGTACCACAATGTTCATTGCGGCTCTATTTACAATAGCCAGGACATGGATGCAACCTAAGTGTCCATCAACAGATGAATGGATAAAGAAGATGTGGCACATATACACAATGGATTATTACTCAGCCATAAAAAGAAATGAAACTGAGTTATTTGTAGTGAGGTGGATAGACCTAGAGTCTGTCATACAGAGTGAAGTAAGTCAGAAAGAGAAAAACAAATACCGTATGCTAACACATATATATGGAATCTAAAAAAAAAAGAAAACAATGGCTCTGAAGAGCCTAGGGGCAGGACAGGAATAAAGATGCAGATGTAGAGGATGGACTTGAGGACATGGGGAGGGGGAAGGGTAAGCTGGGACGAAGTGAGAGAGTGGCATGGACAGATATACACTACCAAATGTAAAATAGATAGCTAGTGGAAAGCAGCCACATAGTACAGGGAGGTCAGCTCGTTGCTCTGTGACCACCTAGAGGGGTGGGATAGGGATGATGGGAGGGAGACACAAGAGGGAGGAGATATGGGGATATATGTATATGTATAGCTGATTCACTTTGTTATAAAGCAGAAACTAACACACCACTGTAAAGCAATTATACTCCAATAAAGATGTTAAAAAAAAAGAGAAAACAATGAAACAGAAAGTAACAAGTGTGGACAAGGACATGGAGAAATAGGAACACTTGTGCGTTGCTGGTAGGAATGAATAATGGTACAGCTGTGGAAAACAGTCTGGCAATTCCTCAAAAAATTAAATAGGGGCTCCCTTGGTGGCACAGTGGTTAAGAATCCACTTGCCAAGGCAGGGGACACGGGTTCAAGCCCTGGTCTGGGAAGATCTCACATGCCATGGAGCAACTAAGCCTGTGCGCCACAACTACTGAAGCCCGTATGCCACAAGTACTGAAGCCTGCGTGCCTCGAGCCTGTGCTCCACAATAAGAGAAGCCACCGCAATGAGAAGCCGTCACACCACAACAAAGAGCAGCCCCCACTTGTGGCAACTAGAGAAAGACTGCGCACAGCAACGGAAGACCCAACGTAGCCAATAAATAAATAAAATCTATTAAAAACAAAAATTAAACAGAATTACCATATGCTCCAGAAATTTGACTTCTGGGTATATAACTAAAAGACCTGAAAGCAGAAACTTGAACAGATATATCTACACCAAGGTTCATAGCAGCATTATTCACAGTAACCAAAAGGTAGAAACAACTCAAGTGTCCTTCAAAGTATGAATGGATACACAAAACATAGTATATACATAGAACAGAGTATTATTCACCCTTAGAAAAAGAAGGAAATTCTGACATTTGGTACAACATGGATGAACCTTGAAGACAGTATGCTAAGTAAAACATCCAAACACAAAAGGACAAATACTACCTGATTCCACTCAAATGAGGTCCCTGGAGTAGTCAAATTCATAGAGACAAAGTAGAATGGTATTTCCCAAGGGGTTAGTGGAGGGGGAAAGGAGGACTTAGTGTTTAATGGAAACTGTGTTTCAGTTTGGGAAGAAGAAAAAGTGCTGGAGATGGATGGTGGTGGTATTTGCACAACACTGAGAATGTACTTAAATGTCATGGAGCTATACAATTAAAAATAGTTAAAATGGGGGATTCCCCTGGTGGTCCAGTGGTAAAGAAACCACCTTCCAACGCAGGGGACATGGGTGAGATCCCTGGTCCGGGAACTAAGATCCCACATGCTGCGGGGCAACTAAGCCCGTGAGCCACAACTAGAGAGCCCACGTGCCACAAACTACAGAGCCCACGTGCTCTGGAGTCCATGCGCCACAACTACGAGAGCCCACACACCCTGGAGCCCACGCACCACAACTTGAGAGAGAAAACCCACACGCCACAACTAGAGAGAAACCTGAGCAGACCGTGAACCATAACAGAATTTTAAAAAAAGATCCCACATGCGTCAACAAAGATCCCATGTGCCGAGTGCCACCACTAAGACCCAACACACACACAAAAAAATAAATAATAAGGAAAATATATTAAATAAATAAATATTTTTAAAAATAGTTAAAATGGGGCTTCCCTGGTGGCGCAGTGGTTGAGAGTCCGCCTGCCAATGCAGGAGACACGGGTTCGTGCCCTGGTCCGGGAAGATCCCACATGCTGTGGAGCGGCTGGGCCCGTGAGCCATGGCTGCTAAGCCTGCGCGTCCGGAGCCTGTGCTCCGCAACAGCAGAGGCCACAACAGTGAGAGGCCCTCGTACCGCAAAAATAAATAATAAAATAAAAATAAAATAAGTTAAAATGGTAAATTTTGTTATGTATATTTAATCACAATGTTAAAAAATTAACAATTTAAAAAACATTGATGGCTACCTCCAAGAAGTAAGATTATTTCCTTTTTAAAATCGTTTATCTCTATTTTCAAAATGTTTTCATAATCTTTTATTATCATCTTAATAATAAAAGAAAAAACCTTCTTGTTTCATTGCTTTTTTCTTTGTTTGTTTCTTCATTTTTGTTTGTTTGTTTGTTTTGTTTCATTGCTTTTTAAAAAACAATTTCAGGGCTTCCCTGGTGGCGCAGTGGTTGAGAGTCCACCTGCCGATGCAGGGGACACGGGTTTGTGCCCAGGTCTGGGAGGATCCCACATGCCGCAGAGCTGCTGGGCCCGTGAGCCATGGCCGCTGAGCCTGCGTGTCCGGAGCCTGTGCTCCGCAACGGGAGAGGCCACAACGGTGAGAGGCCCGCGTATCGCAAAAAAAAAAAAAAAAAAAAAAAATTTCAGCATTACACTTTGGCACTGTATCTTTTCTAGCCATATGTAGTTTTATTTTTTTTTAACTTATTTAATTTATTTATTGGCTGCAATGGGTCTTCATTGCTGCGTGCAGGCTTTCTCTAGTTGGAGCGAGAGGGGGCTACTCTTCGTTGCGGTGTGTGGGTTTCTCACTACGGTGGCTTCTCTTGTTGCAGAGCATGGTCTCTAGGCACACGGACTTCAGTAGCTGCGGCACGCAGGCTCAGTAGTTGTGGCTCACAGGCTCTAGAGAGCAGGCTCAGTAGTTGTGGCGCACAGGCTTAGTTGTTCCGTAGTATGTGGGGTCTTCCCAGACCAGGGCTCAATCCCGTGTCCCCTGCACTGGCAGGCGGATTCTTAACCACTGCGCCACCAGGGAAACCCTTTACTTATGTTTTTATGCTAACTTTTTACCATTATATTCGAAAAGGGCACAAAATTAAGAAATAGACATATAAAAGGAAAACAGATCTAAAGAGATGGCATGCTCACCATATAATGCATTAATTTTTAAAAAGCCATTATTTTCATCAGTGAATGTTATTCTCAGCTGCAATGGAAAGTAGTCCCTGATATATGGGAAATAAAACTATCAAATGTTTCCCTCTTACCTACCGATATATGCAGCTATGTTATAAGTATTATAAATTAAGCATAAACAAAGTTTTAAATTATTTTATGAATTCTTAAAAATTGTGTCTTTTCCCTCGTCCAATCCCAAAACAGACTCATACCCACAAAAAATAATATTACCCTAGACTCACCTCTGTCCTCTTCAGAGGAAACAAAGTCAATGGAAAGCATGGTTTTGAAACACCATCATCTTCTCTGTCTACTGTCCACCCTGAGTCTCTCACAAATCTACCCAGTTAAAACAAAAAAAACCACACAAGCCAAAATTTGTATACAGGACCCGTACGTACAAGCAACTACGTCTGATCCTAAAATGACCCTAAGTGTTAGCAATTAAGCCTTTTTTTCTTACAATAGAGTAACAACCACCAATAGTCTCTGAAAACTAGACTGTTCTTCACAGAAATACTAAGATGGAGAACATGGCACAGTCCAATTCTATTTTCACCAGAACCTTATCTTTACAGAGTAAACATATGTGTGAGAGTAACCTTTATACTCTCAGAAACATTCACAAACAAATCTACCAGCACTGTACTTAAGAAGGGCACAGCAATGTGCAGGGCTGAGAAGCCTGTCAGAGTCAACAGCAGCAGTTACTCTTTTTAGATCTCTCTGTTTCAGGAAGCTCAACCACTCTAAACTTGTGAAACCAGACAAGAAAAGAAATCTGATATTACCCACTCATCCCGCAGCTCCACAGAAAGTCTGACTGGAGTTCCCCTTTAACAAATCAAAGGGAGAACACATATTAATGAGTCCAGTTTGAAAAAGGAAAAATCAAAAGAAAATAGAAGATGAGAATGAAGAGCTTTATCTACCTATAGTCTCCTTTTTGGGTCACACAGAAGGAACGAAAAAATGAAAGTGGGGGTGGGGGCAGGTGGTGAGAGGAGAGGAAACTTGAAGCTATAGAAGACCATGACGTTCTCAGTGATCCACTAAATGAAATTTCAAAAATGTTCCAGGACCATCACTTGCTACTTAGATGCATCTACCTCTGTGACAAATATCCAATGAGATTAAGGTTCCTTTGACGATATAACTGCTCTCTTCTATGACTATATTTCCAGTCCTAAAGAAACACCATGGTACAGTAACAGAGCATAAGCTTTTAAACTCAGTTTTGAATCCTCACTCTGCCTTTTGCTGGCTGAAAGAATCAAGTTACTTAATGTTTGTGAAATTACTTTCCTTATCCAGAATAAAAGAAACAAAACTGTTTCCTATTTCGTCTGAATATGAAAAAGACAAGGAAAAAAAGTTGTATGAAATTTCAAACTCCATTTTCTTTTTTTTTTTTTTTGCGGTACGCAGGCCCCTCACCGCTGTGGCCTCTCCCGCTGCGGAGCACAGGCTCTGGACGCGCAGGCCCAGCGACCACGACTCACGGGCCCAGCCGCTCTGCGGCATGCGGTATCCTCCTGGACCGGGGCACGAACCCACGTCCCCTGCATCAGCAGGCAGACTCTCAACCACTGCGCCACCAGGCAAGCCCTCAAACTCCGTTTTCAATGTAGCTAGGAGACTTAAATCCATGTAATGAAAGGGCACACAGGACATCCCATGTGACAAGGAAACTGACCCAGAATAATTTAACTGATCCAGATATATTCTAGTAAAATTGGACTTATTAAGCTTGGTCTTCCAAAGTAAGAAACAACTCCTTGGGGCAGCTGGGCAAAAAGAAAGAAATCAAGTCACCTATCAGAGGTAAATGCATTAATCTGGCTTCATACTTCTTCACAGTAATATACAATGCCATATATTAGTAGAATAAATCTTCAAAATTCTTAAAATATTGATACTTAAGAAAATAAAGTGTGAGCCAAGGATTTCATATCCAGCCTGGTATTCCTTCAAGTATAAAGACCACAGACTAATAGTTTTGAACACATTGGAACTCAGAAACTATTGCCTCCTTGAACCCAAAAGACAACTGGGGAAGCAAAGACAAAAGAACCGGCAACTGAATTCACTTCACTGTAGAACTAAGATTAAAACAAATATAAAGATTAAAGTGATAAGCCAAATGTAAATTTTATAATGTGTGATAATGTAAAAATGATACAACAAACAAAAATTATGACAGTGTAGGAGAGCAGTGAAAGATGGTAGGAGACACGGTAATGCCACTGCCTAGTGGCTAAGAATCAAAAGATATTTAAATTTGACAAAAAAGTAATAGACAGATAAGCATAGGTAACAATATGCAAATAAATACTAATTAGATAATACAACTGACTAACATCAAGCACAGAAGGGGACAGATAGGACAAGAAGGAGGAAGACAGATGCTAAACATCATTGCTCATAGTAGGAGTTTCTCTCCAACAAAAGAGAGGAGTAATGGCATTTAATTAAGTTATAATCAAAAGTTACTACTAGAAAATGATACAAACAACTGTAAATATCAAAAAATAAAACATAAATTTAAAAAAGACCCCATAACAAGAGACTTAAAATTTTCTTAACAGAAAACATAAAATAGCATGACAGAACTCAGGCCAAACATATAAGCATAAATAAATAGGTCACATGAAAACGACTTAAAGAAAACCATAAAAACATATAATGGAACAGAATTTAAACCAAATATACCTATCATATCAATAATGAACTTAAATACAAAGTAAATAAACTTAATTCACCAATTTAAAATTTTTTCAGATGAGGCTATGAAGCAAAATTCAACTCATTCTCACCAAACTAGGAATACAGGGGAACTTCCTCAACTTAATAAAGAACATCTAGAAGAAACCTACAGCTAACATCATACTTAATGGTGAGAAACTAGCTTTCCTGCTAAGATCAGGAACAAGGCAAGGATATCCTCTCTCATCACTCCTTTTCAACATTGTACTGCAAGTTCTAGCTAATTTAGTAAGACCAAAAAAAAGCGGGGGGAGGTCAACAGATTGGGACAGAAGAAATAAAATTGTCTATGTAGAAAATTTTTTTAAAAAAGATGAAAAACTCTTGAAAACTGATAAACAATTATAGCAAGGTGGCAGGACATAAGGTTAATATATAAAAGTCAATCACTTGCCTAGTGCCAGCAATAAGCAAGTAGAATTTGAAATTAAAAACAATATCATTTAGATTAGCACCACCAAAATAAAAAACTTAGGAATAAATCTAACAAAATATGTACAAAATCTATTTGAGTAAAACTATAAAACTCTCATGAATGAAATTTTTAAAAACTAGATAAATGGAGCGATAGTCCATACTTCTGGAAAGGAAGACTCAGTATTGTCAAGATGTCGGTTCTTTCCAGCTCAGTCTAAGGAGTCAATTAAAGCTCAGTCAAAATCACAGCAAGTTATTCTGTGGACATCAACAAACTGATTCTAAAGTTTACATGGAGAGGTAAAATAACTAGAATAACCAACATGATATTGAAGGAGAAGGACAAAGTCAGAGAATAGACACTACCTGACTTCAAGATTTACTATAAAGCTATAGCACTCAAGACAGTGTGATACTGATTAAAGAATAAACAGACAGATCAACAGGACAGAATAAACAGCCCAGATAGACCCACATAAATACAGTTAGCTGGCCTTTGACAAAGGAGCAAACACAATACAACGGAGGGGAAAAAATACTCTTTTCAACAAATGATGCTGGAACAACTGAACACCCATATGCAAAAAATAAATCTAGATCCAGACCTCACACCTTCCACAAAAACTAGCTCAAATTGGCCTATAGACCTAAATGTAAAATGCAAAACCATAAAACTCCTAGAAGATAACATAGGAGAAAATCTAAATGACATGGTGATGAGTTTTTAACACAACACCAAAGTCGTGATCCATGAAAGAAATAACTGAGAAGCTAGACACTGCTAAAATTTAGAACTTCTCTCTGTGAAAGACACTGTTAAAAGAATGAGAAGACAAGCCACACACTGGGAGGAAATATTTGTAAAAAACATATCTAATAAAGGACTATTATCCAAAATATACAACGAACTCCTAAAATTTAACAGTAAGAAATGAACAGCTTGACTAAAAAATGGGCAAAAGACCTGAGCAGATACCTCACCAAAGAAAATATACAGATGGCAAATAAGCATATGAAAAGATGTTCTACATCATATGTCATTAGGGAATTAGAAATTAAAACAACAATGAGATATCACTAAACATCTATTAGAATAGCCAAAACCCAAAAAACTGACAACACCAACTGCTGGTGAGGATGTAGAGAAATAGGAACATTCATTTATTGCTGGTGGGAATGCTAAATGGTACAATATTCTAGAAGACAGTTTGGTAGTTTCTTACAAAATTAAACATACTCTTACCATATGATCCAGTAATTGCACTCTTTAGTATATACTCAAATGAGTTGAAATCTTATATCCACACAAAAACCTGCACATGTATGCTTACAGCCACTTTATACAACATTACCAAAATTTGAAAGCAACCAAGACGTCCTTCAGTAGATAAATGGATAAACTGTGGTACATCTGCACAATGGAATATTATTCAGCACTAAAAAGAAATGAGCTATCAAGTTATGAAAAGACATGGAAGAACCTTAAATGTGTATTATTAAGTGAAAGAAGCCAATCTGAACAGACTACATATTGTATGATTCTAACTTTATGACTTTCTGGAAAAGACAAAACTATGGAGACAATGAAAGAATCAGTTGTTACCAAGGATTGGTGAGAGGAATGAATGAATAGGCAGAGCACAGAACATTTTTAGGGTAGTAAAACTATTCTGTATGGTACTATAATGGTGGACACGTGTCATTATACATTTATCAAAACCCATAGAATGTACAAAACCAAGAGTGGACCGTAATGTAAACTAAGGACTTTGGGTAAGAATCACGTGTCACTGACAGGATATCCCAGGATAGCATAAGAAGTAACACTGATTCTGCAACAATGTGGATACCACTGTTTCAAGTCAAAACAAAAATATTTCAGGGGCTTCCCTGGTGGCGCAGTGGTTGAGAGTCCGCCTGCCGATGCAGGGGGCACGGGTTCGTGCCCCGGTCCGGGAAGATCCCACATGCAGCGGAGCGGCTGGGCCCGTGAGCCATGGCCGCTGAGCCTGCGCGTCCGGAGCCTGTGCTCCGCAATGAGAGAGGCCACAACGGTGAGAGGCCCGCGTACCGCAAAAAAAAAAAAAAAAAAAAAAAAAAAATATATATATATATATATATATATATATATATATATATATATATATATATATTTCAGGAATTCCGTAACAGTCCACTGGTCAGGACTCCATGCTTTCACTGCCAAGGACGAAAGTTCAATCCCTGGTCAGGGAACTAAGATCCTGCAAACTACACAGTGCGACCAAATTTAAAATATATATATTTTTATGGCCCATGAATTAGCCATATACAGCTCTTTTGGTCTTGTTTTCTTCTTCATCCCCTCTTTCACTGGGGAATATAAGTCAAGAATTCTTTTATTTGCAAAATTATCATTAAAAAAATAGTAACAATTCAACATAGTGATCCTGAGTAATGCCTCCTGATCTGAGCATTAAACCACATCAGTTTTAGAGCCAGAAACCAACCACGTCCTGAAATACACACATTGAGAGGTCATTTCATTCAAGGTTCCCAAAATTTCAGTCACTTGGGTGCCCTCTTTTCTGTTTCTACAATAGCTACAGACCAACTGTACTATTTACTATAAATCTAATCACTTTCTGGCAGAAAATAAGATTATGTAAAAGAAGAGTTCTTGTTCCCGGAGCTAGTGGTGCCCTAGCTGACTGACTTCAGCCTCAAGCCCTGCATGAATTACCCACCCCAGTGGGCACAGATGCACCCGTGAAGGCTGAACACCTCTTTCGGAAGCAGCTGCATCTGCTTCAAGAAGGATGTCAAGGACAGGACTTCTCATCCTGAGCTCCTAGGAAAGTACAGCTTTGAGCCCACACAGGAAGTCAAGCTCTTCCAACCATACCCCCAAGAACTTCCCATGCCAAGAGCAGAGAAGCAGTGACCACTGGGTTTGCCTGTGACTTGAGGACTGCTCAGAACCATCCTCACCAACCACTAATCCTGGGGAGGGCAGGGTACGCATAGGGAGACATTTCCCTCATTTAGTTTCTATTAAAGATCTTGGCTGCAATACCAAAAAAAGGGAACTATCAGTACCATAAACAGAAATCCAGTATCACCAGTCATAAATTAAAAGCACATCTAAAAATAGATAACAATGAAAAAAATAATCCAGTAGGGCTTCCCTGGTGGCGCAGTGGTTGAGAGTCTGCCTGATGATGCAGGGGACACAGGTTCGAGCCCTGGTCTGGGAAGATCCCACATGCCGTGGAGCAACTGGGCCCGTGAACCACAACTACTGAGCCTGCGCATCTGGAGCCTGTGCTCCGCAGCGAGAGGATGCGATAGTGAGAGGCCCATGCACTGCAATGGAGAGTGGCCCCCACTCGCCGCAACTGGAGAAAGCCCTCGCACAGAAACGAAGACCCAACACAGCCAAAAATTAATTAATTAATTTTTTAAAAATCCAGTAATAACTTTTAGGAAGAAACACTTAAACTGAATGTTAACAAGTGTCTCAAATGAATAATGAACTTGGCTTCTCTGCAGGGAGAGCGTTCAATTCCTGCTTCCTTCAACCTCTAAAACTCCAGCTTTCCCGATCCACCAGGGGTCCAGAAGCAGCTTGATATCTGTAAACAAAGTATCATCTGACCAAAACTAGAAAACTCAGGCTCTACTCCTGGCTGTAGGACCCTGGGCAAGCCATTCTACTCCTGCACACCTGTTTCCTGTCAGTGAACTGGGACTAATAACACCTCCCATCGCTACTTCACAGGGCTGTTGTTCATTGTGAGGATCAATTCATGCTTTTATAAACCATAAAGCCCACACAAACAAAAGGTGGTGCCGCAGAGAGGAGTAGCAACAGATTAATCGATACATGTAAAATATTTAACCAACATTAAGGGCTTTAAGAAGAATAAGAGCAGCAACAGCATTTTAAAAAATCCAACCAGTGAATGACCTCACACACTAATAAGCTTGATGTGTTACAGATGCAGTAGGACCCGAGTCCACCAACAATTCTTGCAAGCATTTTTCCCTATTAGTTCTGGGCTTTCCTAATTTAGACCCTGAGAACTTTGTGCAATAGTCAAGTCCTCCTCCAACTCCAAGCCAAGATGGGTGACTGTTAGGGCCAGGGCCAGGCTAAGGAATCAATAAAGCCGTTAATGCTCAAATGAAGAGACGTTCCTTCAGCCATCACTCTCTGCATACAAACTGAGCTCTTCGGGAGAAAGTGTGGAACTCCAGCTGCCCGGAGGAGATGCGATTGCAGGGGAGCTGCACCCAGAACCAGTAACCAGAACCAGGAAAAACAAGCTTCTGATGTCCCCCCAGAGATAAAAGGGGACACTGAATCCAGAGAAAAGAGGGGACCACTATCCTTGATGGAGAGGAAACCTGATTTAGTCCAAAGCAAGAGGGCTTTTCTAACCTGGGTGGCAATAGCACTGCCCACGTTCACCCACGAGTCCACTTGACAACAACTCCAGCAACAACTCAGGACCCAGCATCCTCCTTGGGTCTGTGGCCTTTGTGACACCACATCACCACATTGGTTTGGAATCACTGGAACACCTAACATCATATTAAAAGTAGCACGGGGCTTCCCTGGTGGCGCAGTGGTTGGGAGTCCGCCTGCCGATGCAGGGGATGCGGGTTCGTGCCCTGGTCCGGGAGGATCCCACATGCTGTGGAGCAGCTGGGCCCATGGGCCATGGCTGCTGAGCCTGCGCGTCTGGAGCCTGTGCTCCGCAACGCGAGAGGCCACAGCAGTGAGAGGCCCGCGTACTGCAAAAAAAAAAAAAAGTAGCACGAAGCTTCCCATTTTCATCCAGGTCCATTTAACAGTCAGATGAAGAAAAAATAAGAACTTTTAGCCTTACTGATGGGCATTTATTCTAATTTTTGAGGACACACTGAAGATCCACCAAGAATTAAAGCTCCATGCCTCAAAACGCAGATGGCCACAGGCAGAAGGGAAGGCAGGAGTGGTGCTATAAACTGGGAGCTATAGACAAGGGCATAGCCTCACCTCTGAGGGGCTCCACTCCTGTGTCAGAGAAAACTCCTAACACTGACAGCTAAAGGAACAATCCGCTTAGCAAGGGACATGAGGAGAGGTCAGGTACATTGTACAAATGGGTCAATTCATTCAAAACAGCAGATATTCAACTATGTGATAATACAAAATATTCTATTTTTCCAAATGACATTAACAGAAAAATATTTAACACAATGTGAAATCTAACTATGTACATTAATAAAGATTAAAAGAAGACAGATTCTCCTGGTAGAAATAGCTGGTGTCATATAATCAAGTGTTTTTTTCTCAAATAACTTTTATATTTAACACCTGAGTAATAAATGTTTGTTGGAAAAAATATAAAAGTACAGAAAACAGGGAAGATAAAATCACCCATAATCTTTTCATTCAGATAGAAACATTATTTCTATTTTGGTGCATTCTCCCAGAATTTTTTCTATATGAATATAACAGACACATTTTTAACTCAAGTGGGATCGTAGTGTACATACTGTGTTGTAACTTGCTTTTTTTTAACATTTTCCATGTTCAAAGATTACACATCAACAATACTGTAAGGTCTTTCTAGTGGTGCCACAGAACGGACACAGGTTTACTCAACCAATCTCTAACTGTTGTGAATTTATTAAAAAGATAGAGGATAACCAATTTCAATTGTTAACTTTTTTTAAGTGATACATGCCTCCCAGTGAAGAAATGCTGTTTGTAAATCCATCAAAATGAATTCAGACACACTTGAAACACTCTTTCTCCTTTAAAAAAAATAAATTAATAATCTCAATAGCTGAGCAGGCAAGTCTCTTCTATCCAAA
Source organism: Phocoena phocoena (assembly GCF_963924675.1). NCBI lineage: Eukaryota > Metazoa > Chordata > Mammalia > Artiodactyla > Phocoenidae > Phocoena > Phocoena phocoena. The sequence goes on along the minus strand of NC_089231.1, from coordinate 62,719,262 downwards.
TTGCCTTTAGGGATGTGTTCATTATGCTTAAGGCTGAAGAAGTTGGGAGTCTTTACTGACTGAAACTGTCCCTAAGAGCTGGGTATATCTGGGAGAAATTTAAGGACTATCCCTTTGTGGCTACAGATCCTGCCTTTAGGTTAAATTATCTTCCTTGGGAATTCACCTTCTATCATTATAAAATGTCTCTACCTTTAGCAATGTTCACTGCCTTAAAGTCTACCTCATCTGGCATTAGTGTACAGCTATAACATTGTTTTGGCTGGTGTACTGGCATAGTGTATCTTTTTCCATCCTTTCACTGTCAAATCCTTCTGTGTCAAATACCTTTTATTTAAGGTATACCTATACTAAACAACAATTGTTTGTTTAAATACCCAGATCTACAATCTTTGTCAAGTAAACAAAGTATCTAGTCCAAATGCATTTCATGTCTGAGTGAAAATCGACCATGCTGCTATTTGTTTTCTGTTCAGTCACACTATTTGTTTCTCTATCTCTCCTTTCTTACTTTCTTTGAATTGATTAAGTACTTTCTACCATTTCAATTTCCCTTCTATTACTACCTTAATTATACATGATTATCATAGTGATTACGATGGAGATTACAACATTAACAACTTCTCTTAACAATGGAAGTGCCTTCAACTCCACTCTCATCTTTTATGCTATTATCAAGTATTTTAAGTCTACATACATATTACACCCCCATAAGACATTATAGCAGTTGTTGTTCTATGTTCAATATTCATGCAGAATTATCCACATATTTATTGTTTGTGTTACTGTTCATTTCTTCCTTCATTTCGATGCATCCATTTAGGACCATTTTTCCCTCTGCCTGAAGAATTTTCTTTAGTATGTCTTTTCCTACAGGTCTTCTGAAAATTCTCTCTGCCTTTGTTTGTATGAAAATGGCCTTCAGTTGCCTTCATTTTTTATTTTTATTTATTTTTTAAATTAATTATTTATTTTCATCTGCGTCAGGTCTTTCTTAGTTGCATGACAGTGCGCGGGCTTCTCTCTAGTTGTGGTGCATGGGCACAGGCTTCTCTCTAGTTGTGGTGAGTGGATTCCAGACCACGTGGGCTCTGTAGTTGTGGCGGTGCATGGGCTTAGTTGCCTTGTGGCATGTGGGATCTTAGTTCCCCAACCAGGGATCAAACCAGCGTCCCCTGCATTGCAAGACAGATTCTTAACCACTGGACCACAAGCGAAGTCCCGCCTTCATTTTTTAAAGATATTTTCAGAAGGAAGCAAATTCCAAGTTGACACTTTCTTCATCACTTTAAAGGTTAATCATTTCAGAAGAATGTGTTTGAAATGAAAGAACAAGGAAAGTAGGTAGGGGATTAAGAGGTACAAACTATTAGGTATAAAATAATCTACAAGAATATATGGTATAGCCCAAGGAATATAGCCAATATTTTATAATAATTATAAATGGAGTGTATAACCTTTAAAAATCGTGAATCACTCTGTTGTACACCTGAAACTTATATCGTAAATCAACTATACCTCAAAAAAAAAAAACACCTACGGGGGGGGGGGGGGGCAGGGGAACTCTAATGAAACTGAGATAGTTTACCTAATAAAGAGTTCAAAGCAACAGGCATAAAAATGCTCATCAAAAAGTGAACTCTCCTACACTGTTGTGGAAATGTAAATTGGTGCAGCCACTAAGGAGAAGAGTATGGAGATCCCTTAAAAACTAAAACTAGAGTTACCATATGATCCAGCAATCCCACTCCTGGTCATATCATATATCCAGAAAAGATGAAAACTCTAATTCAAAAAGATACATGCACCCCAATGTTCACTGCAGCACTATTTACAACAGCCAAGACATGGAAGCAACCTAAATGTCCATCTACAGATGAATGGATAAAGCAGATGTGGTATATATATATATATAATGGAATATCACTCAGCCATAAAAAAGAATGAAATTATGCCATTTGCAGCAACACAGATGGACCAAGAGATTATCATACTAAGTGAAGTAAGTCAGACAAAGGACAAATATTATATCACTTATCATTAAAAAAGTGATACAAATGAACTTATTTACAAAACAGAAAGAGACTCACCAACACAGAAAACAAACTTATGGTTATCAAAGGGGTAGGGGGGAGATAAGTTAGGAATTTGGGATTAAAAGATACTATACATAAGGACTTCCCTGGTGGCACAGTGGTTAAGAATCTGCCTGCCAATGCAGGGGATATGGGTTCGATCCCTGGTCTGGGAAGATCTCACATGCCGCGGAGCAACTAAGCCTGTGCACCAAAACTGATGAGCCTGCTCTCTAGAGCCTGCGTGCCACAACTACTGAAGCCCACGTGCCCTACAGCCTGTGCACCACAACTACTGAGCCCACACACTGCAACTACTTCAGTCCACGTGCTCTAGGGCCCGCATGCTGCAACTACTGAGCCCACATACCGCAACTACTGAAGCCCACGCGCCGCAAGAAAAGAAGTCACCACAATCAGAAGCCTGTGCACCACAATGAAGAATAGCTCCCACTTGCCTCAACTAGAGAAAAGCCCACGCACAGCAACAAAGACCCAACGCAGCCGAAAAAAAAGACACTATATATATATATATATATATATATATATATATAAACTAAATAAACAACAAGGACCTACTGTATACCACAGGGAACTATATTCAATATCTTGTAATAACCTGCAATGGAAAAGAATCTGAAAAAGTGTGTGTGTACATATGTATATGCATATGTATATATGTATGTATGTGTAACTGAATCACCTTGCTGTATACTTGAAACACTGTAAATCAACTATACATCAATAAAAATATAAATTAAAAAAATGTTCAATGAACTCAGGAGAACACAGGAACACTAGTGAGAACTTCAACAAACAATTAGAAAACACAAAAAAGAACCAATCAGAGGTGAAGAATACAAGAACTGAAATTAGAAAAGTACACTAGAGGGAGTCAACAGCAGACTAGGTGATAGAGAATAATGCATAAGCAATATGGAAGACGGAATAGTGGAAATCACCCAATCAAAACACCAAAAATAGAAAATAATTTTTTAAATTACCTTAAGGGACCGCTCAGACAACACCAAGAATGCTAACATTCACGTTACAGGGATCCCAGAAGGAGAAGAGAGAGAAAAGGGGGCAGAAAACATATCTGAGGAAATAATGGCTGAAAAGTTCCCTAACCTGGGGAAGGAAACAGATTTCCAGGTCCAGAAAACACAAAAAATCCCAAACAAGATGGACCAACGAGATACAAGACAAATCATAATTAAAATGGCAAAAGTGAAACATAGAAATGGAATTTTAAAGGCAGTAAGAGAAAAACAAACAGCCACATACAAGGTAAACTCCATAAGGTTATTATCTGATTTAAAAAAAATTTTTTTTGAAGTATAGTTGATGTACAATATTATAAAAGTTACAGGAGTACAATACAGTGATTCACAATTTTAAAGGTTATAATCCATTTACAGTTATTATAAAATATTCACTATATTCCCTGTGCTGTATAATGTATCCTGGTAGCTTCTTTTATATGTAACAGTTTGCGCCTCTGAATCTACTACCCCTATATGTCCCCTCTCCCACCCACTCTCCCACCCCTCTCCCAGCCCCTCTCGCACCCACTCTCCCATCCCCTCTCTCATCCCTCTCTCATCCCTCTCCCACCCTCTCTCCCACCCCCTCTCCCACCCCCTCTCCCACCTCCTCTCCCACCCCTCTCCCATCCCCTCTCCCCACTGGTAACCACTAGTTTGTTCTCTTTATCTGTAAGTCTGTTTCTTTTTTGTTACATTCACTAGTTTGTTGTATTTTTTAGATTTCACAAATAAGTGTTACCATACAGTCTTTGTCTTTCTCTATCTAACTTATTTCACTTAGCATAATACCCTCCAAGTCCATCCATGTTGCAAGTGGCAAAATCTCTTTCTTTTTATGGCTGAGTAGTATTCCATTGTATACATGTGTGTGTCATCTTCTTTATCCATTCATCTGTTGATGGACACTTGCTTGCTTCCATATCCTGGCAATTGTAAATAATTCTGCTGTGAACACTGAGGTGCATGCATCACTTCAAATTAGTATTTTCATTTTTTCAGGATATATACCCAGGAGTGGAATTGCTGGGTCATACAGTAGTTCTGTTTTTAGTTTTTTGAGAAACCTCCATACTGCTTTCCACAGTAGCTGCACCAATTTACATTCCCACCAACAGTGTACAAGGGTTTCCATTTCTCCACATCCTTGCCAACATTTGTTATTTGTGTTCTTTTTCATGATGAACTATCAGAAAGAGAAATTAAGGAAACAATCCTATTTACCATCACATCAAAAAGAATAAAATACCTAGGAATAAACTTGCCTAAGGAGGTAAAAGACCAGTACTCAGAAAACTATAAGACACTGATGAAACAAACTGAAGGTAATACAAACAGGTGGGAAGATATACCATGTTCTTGGACTAGAGGAATTAATACCATTAAAATGACCATACTACCCAAGGCAATCTACAGATTCAATGCAATCCCTATCAAAACACCAGTGGCGGGCTTCCCTGGTGGTGCAGTGGTTGGGAGTCTGCCTGCCGATGCAGGGGGCGCGGGATCGTGCCCCGGTCCGGGAAGATCCCACATGCTGCGAAGCAGCTGGGCCCGTGAGCCGTGGCCACTAGGCCTGCGCGTCCAGAGCCTGTGCTCCACGGCGGGAGAGGCCACTGCAGTGAGAGACCCGCGTACCACAAAAAAAAACAAAAACAAAAACAAAAACTACCAGTGGCATTTTTCACAGAACTAGAACAAATAATTCTACAATTTATATGGAAACACAAAAGACCCTGAATACCCTAGAACATTCTTGAGAAAGAAGAGCAGAGCTGGAAGAATCACGCTCCTTGACTTCAGACAATTCTACATAGCTATGGTCATCAAAACAGTATGGTACTGGCACAAAAACAGACACATAGATAAATGGAAGAGAATAGTAAGCCCAAAAATGAACCCACACTTATACAGTCAGTTAATCTACAACAAAGGAGGCAAGAATATACAATGGGGAAAAGACAGCCTCTTCAACAAATGGCGTTGGGAAAACTGGACAGCTACCTGCAAAAGAATCAAACTGGACTACTCTCTCAGACCATATACAAAAATAAACTCAAAATGTATTAAAGCCTTAAACGTAGGACCTGAAATCATAAAACTCCTAGAACAAAACTTAGGAAGTATGCTCTTTGACATCAGTCTTAGCAATATTGTTTTCGGGTCTATCTCCTCAGGCAAGGGCAACAAAAAGCAAAAATAAACAAATGGGACCACATCAAATTAAAAAGCTCTGGCACAGGAAAGGAACCTATCAACAAAATGAAAAGGCCACCTACTGAATGGGAGAAGATGTTTACAAGCAATATATGCAATAAAGGGTTAATACTGAAAATATATAAAGAACTCACACAACTCAGTATCAAAAAACAAACAACCCAATTAAAAAAATGGGCAGAGGACCTGACTACACATTTTTCCAAAGAAGACATACAGATGGCCAACAGACACATCATGAGAAGATGCTCAACATCACTAATCATCAGAGAAATGCAAATAAAAAACAGAGTGAGATATTACCTCACACCTCTCAGAATGGTTATTATCAAAAAGACAAGAAATAACAAGAGTTGGCAAGAACGTGGAGAAATGGGAACCCTCATGCACTTTTGGTGGGAATGTAAATTGGTGCAGCTACTGTAGAAAATAGTATGGAGGTTCCTCAAAAAACTAAACACAGAATTACCATATGACCAAGCAATTCCACTCCTGGGTATTTATCGGAAGAAAACAAAAACACTAACTAGAAAAGATACATACATCCCCATGTTCACTGCAGCATCATTTACAATAGCCAAGATATGGAAGCAACCCAAGTGCTCACCAATAGATAAATGGCTAAAGAAGATGTGGTATATATATATATATATATATATATATATATATATATATATATATATATATATACACACAATGGAATATTACTCAATCATAAAAAGAATGAAATCTTGTCATTTGCAATAACATGGACAGACCTAGAGAGTATTATGCTAACTAAACTAAGCCAGAGAAAGACAAATGCTGTGTGTTTTCATTTATATGTTGAATCTTAAAAAAACAAAACAAATGAGTAAACAAAACAGAAACAGATTCAAAGATACAGAGAACAAATCAATGGTCTCCAGAGGGGTGAGTGGAAGAGAAATGAGTGAAATAGGTGAAGGGGATTAACAGGTCCCAACTACCAATTATTAAAAAAATAAGTCATAGGGATGTAATGCACAGCAAAGGGAATACAGTCATAATATTATAATAACCTTGTACAGTGCATAATCTATAAAAATATCAAATCACTGTTTTACATCTGAAACTAATATATTTTAAGTCAAATATACATCAAATTTTTAAAAGATTAATCATTTCATTGTCTTCTGATTTTTTCTGAAATGTCAGCTGTCAGTCTTATAATAGCCTCTTTAAGATAATGTGTGTTTTTTCCCTCTGGCTGCCATTCACCAAGAAAATGAAAGACTCTAACAACTGGGGTATAAAAAGAAACACAAATTAATTTTAACATTAACTATAAACTGAAAAAGTCACTACATTTTCCCCTCCAAAAAAACATGAGCATTCCAGAGCCAGATAAAAATAATCTTGTATTTTCCCCCTACCATATATAATATAAAAACAAATATATTTATACTTTTGTCTTAAGAATGAAGGCATTTTTGAGCCTAGAAAATATGTGCTTTCATATTTTGCGTAATATACTACACAGTTGATGCTTATTAAATAACACTGATTTTAGCACCAGTAATATTTAACATACAAAAATATTTTAACCCATATATTACATAGCAACTGTGTTCTAAGGTTTGCCAAATTTTTCCCATTTATATCTAACAGGCAGACTATGCCATTTTCTAATAAATGGAGAAATTTAATCCTTATTTTCTTTGTTTTTCAAGACTGGACTTTTTCAGTGTATCCCACACCTGGGGGTCTTCTCATAAACTGCTCAGGAAGCTGAACTTAAGGGAGTCAGCAGTCATTTGAGCATGATTCTGTCCACCACCACGGCAGAAATCCTCATTTACACATATGGGAATAACTTGATGGACTGACTTTCATCCCTAAAGCCCAAGGATTCAAGTTGGCTTTAGGTCCTCAATGTCACAAAGTTGTCTGGGGACAAGGGCCTTTGTCAGAGGAACTCTTCAGAGTTGCTGTGACATGGTGTCACCTCCCCAGGGTGCAAGGAGCTGGCTGCACTGAGAAGGCTACAACTGCAGCCTGAGGTCTATATGGGTGGATCACAGGGTCACAGGATCCTTTAAGCAAGGGTGATTCTCAAGTGAGAGTCCTTCCAGGCTGCTATATATACAGGTAGAGGTGAAGGGAAGGAGAATAAAACAAGCTCTCTGAGGGTCTTATTTGCGTACGTTCCTGGAACCGACCTTTTGCCAACTACGCCCAGGACTTCTCTCTCCCTTTCTCTGTGGTAAGGCTGGTGCCCCTCACTAATCTGAAATTAAGCAAAGGTAATCACAATCTGCATCTCAGTCTGACACACGAAGGTTCTCCTCTGTGTGCACAGAAATCCCTTGTTGGTAAGGTGTGCATACTTGAAGGTACTTATTGTATAACATGCACGAGGCCACACTATCACAAAATTGGCGATTTGTTTGTGCTTGACTTCGCTCTGCAATCAATTTAAACACCTTTAAAAACAGAATCAGAGTATATCATTATTTTACTAGGTACTGTGGATTGAGGTTTGGGTAAAATAAGAGAAAACACATTCCTATTTCTCCAAAGACCACAATCCGAATTTGACAAGAAAGGCTCGTGACAGACAATATACTGCGATACGACCTATTTCACTTCCCAACACAATAGCACTGGTAGGTCAGCCATAGGCTGAAAAGATTTACTCAAAGGTAAGAAGCCCCTCTGAATTCTGACCCAAGAAGGGGTCTTTCTAATCACCAAGTTGTGCTGAGCAGTTGTCACTGGTCTTATCACTTTGAGCACATCGCTGCCTCTTTATCTATGAAATGTTTCTGAGGACATTATTCCTAAGGACTTGACAATGTTTACTTTCTATAAATCAGTGGACACAACTGCTGCCCTGCCACCCTTAGGACCCAAGGTCACCATCTATGTGGTAAGTGAATCGACAACCTTCCACCTAAGAGATGTGTGTATTGAGAGGATTCCAAAGGAAAAACAAAAATTACCTATAGATAGGGTCAAAATGCAGGAAGAAATCTGGAAGACGACAGCCACTGGATTATTTTAAGGCCCAGATGGCTAAAGTCTGAGCTGACTGGACAAATAGCAAAACACCTTCTGAAAGTCATTCAGAGCCTCCTAACAGCTGTACCATTAAATTAACATCAACCCCAAAGACGAGGGAAGGAAGAAGGTCTTCAAAGTGTAACCACCACCTGCCAGGGAAGGCAGATATGGCCCCAGTTCTGAAGTTGTTGAAAAAGCGGAGGAGAAGGAATCCCAAGGGAAGATTTGGGGGAGCCCTGAGACATAAGACAACAGTGAGAATTTTTTAATGCATTTCCTGGCCCACATTCACATGTGGAACACTGGAAAGGGAAGGAACTAAAACTGAATATGAATCCAACTCCCTTCTGGCCAGGTGAAAAAGCTCCTGGCAAGAGAAATGTCTCAGAGCTTGGGAGCTAAAGGGTCCACAGCCTCCCCTTGAGGGAGGCTGTGGACACTTTGCACGACTCCAGACTCTGGGTACCCACCTAGAAGCCTCAGAGAATGTGTTCCTGTGAATTCAGTGTTGGGAGGGGTGGGGAGCAGCAGTGACCTGTTTACACCCCTCAAGCAGGTCTCTTCTTCCCCATTGACTCCAAGGCACACAAGCCTGTGGTCCATTGCTCCAAGTACCATTCCCTCTGCTAGTGAACCCACTGTGCTACACATACACTAGTGCACACACTTGGCTACAAAGCCTGCCTTACACATCACAGAAACAGGAGTTCTATGGGACTTTGGGAGTCAGCAGACTCCTATTTTGAAGGCTTGGTGCCTCATTAGTAACTCTTATGGCCTGAAGGAAATACACAAGAAAAAATCGGTGAAGCTTGCTTTATCCAAGCCAGTGAGCTAAGACGCTGTGAGATCCTACAGGAAGGTGAGCAGCTCTGCTGGGTCACACAGAGCCAGTCTGTGCCCCACTTAGCAAAGTTCTGCTGCCTAGACGCAGAGGGCACAACGTTCTGATGGGAAGTTGAACAGCTGGTTTCATGGTCATCTCTGTGACGTGCACCCAACACGATGAGCTACCATTCAAGCAGCTCTAAAGTGCACTGGGCCGACAGTTCATGACACTTTTCCATCAAATATATGGGGTTTTATGTTTGTTTGTTTATTTATTTATTTATTTATTTTTGGCTGCATTGGGTCTTCGTTGCTGCACGCAGGCTTTCTCTAGTTGCGGCGAACAGGGGCTACTCTTCACTGCACTGCGTGGGCTTCTCACTGTGGTAGCTTCTCTTCTTGCAGAGCACAGGCTCTAGGCGTGCAGGCTTCAGTAGTTGCGGCACCTGAGTTCAGTAATCGTGGCTCGTGGGCTCTAGAGCACAGGCTCAGTAGTTGCAGCGTGTGGGCTTAGTTGCTCCACGGCATGTGGGATCTTCCCGGACCAGGGCTCGAACCCATGTCCCCTGCACTGGCAGGCGGGTTCTTAACCACTGCGCCACTAGGGAAGTCCTATGTTAATTTTTAAAATGTAGTTAAGACTCCCTCTTGCGAGAGCACCGGAATCACAACTAACTGCTGAACAATCACTGACAAGAAGACACTGCAACTCACCATAAAAGATATCCCACATCCAAAGACAAAGGAGAAGCCACAATAAGATGGTGGGGGGGGACGCAATCACAATAAAATCAAATCCCATAACCGCTGGGTGGGTGACTCACAAACTGGAGAACACTTATACCACAAAAGTCAACCCACTGGAGTGAAGGTTCTGAGCCCCCTGTCAGGCTTCCCAAACTGGGGGTCTGGCAACACAAGGAGAAATTCCCAGAGAATTAGACTTTGAAGGCTAGTGGAATTTGACTGCAGGACCTCAACAGGACAGGGGGAAACAGAGACTCCACTCTTGGAGGGCATACACAAAGTAGTGTGTGCATCAGGACCCAGGGGGAAGGAGCAGTGACCCCACAGGAGACTGAACCAGACCTACTTGCTAGTGTTGGAGGGTCTCCTGCAGAGGTCGGGGGTGGCTGTGGCTCACTGCAGGGACAAGGACACTGGCAACAGAAGTTCTGGGAAGTGCTCCTTGGCACGAGCCCTCCCGAAGTCTGCCATTAGCCCCACCAAAGAGCCTGTAGCCTCCAGTGCTGGGCCGCCTCAGGCCAAACAACCAAGAGGGAGGGAACTCAGCCCCACCCATCAGAAGACAAGAGGATTAAAGTTTTACTGAGCTCCACCCACCAGAGCAACACCCAGCTCTACCCACCACCACTCCCTCCCTTCAGGAAACTTGCACAAGCCTCTTAGATAGCCTTATCCCCCAGAGGGCAGACAGCAGAAGCAAGGAGAACTGCAGCCCGTGGAAGGAAAACCACATTCACAGAAAGACAGACAAAATGGAAAGGCAGAGCACTATGTACCAGATGAAGGAACAAAATAAAATGCCAGAAAAACAACTAAATTAAGTGCAGATAGGCAACCTTCCAGAAAAAGAATTCAGAATGATGACAGTGAAGATGATCCAGGACCTCAGAAACAGAATGCAGGCAAAGATCGAGATAAGATGCAAGAAATACTTAACAAAGACTTAGAAGAATTAAACAACAAACACCTAAAAGAATTAAAGAACAAACAAACAGAGATGAACAATACAATAACTAAATGAAAAATACACTAGAAGGAATCAATAGCAGAATAACTGAGGCAGAAGAACGGATAAGTGACCTGGAAGACAGAATGGTGGAATTCACTGCTGCGGAACAGAATAGAGAAAAAAGAATGAAAAGAAATGAAGACAGCCTAAGAGACCTCTGGAACAACATTAAATGCACCAACATTCACATTATAGGGGTCCCAGAAGGATAACAGAAAGAGAAAGGACCCAAGAAACTATATGAAGAGATTATAGTTGACAACTTCCCTAACATGGGAAAGGAAATAGCCACTCAAGTTCAGGAAGTGCAGAGAGTCCCAGGCAGGATAAACTCAAGGAGAAACACGCTGAGACACACAGTAATCAAACTGACAAAAATTAAAGGCAAAGAAAAATTATTAAAAGCAACAAGAGAAAAATGACAAATAACATACAGAGGAACTCCCATAAGGTTAACAACTGATTTCTCAGCAGAAACTCTACAAGCCAAAAGGGAGTGGCATGATATACTTAAAATGACGAAAGGGAAGAACCTACAACCGAGATTACTCTAGCCGTCAAGGATCTCATTCAGATTTGACGGAGAAATCAAAAGCTTTACAGACAAGCAAAAGCTAAGAGAATTCAGAACCACCAAACCAGCTCTACAAGAAATGCTAAAGGAACTTCTCTAAGTGGGAAACACAAGAAAAAAAAAAAAAAAGGACCTAGAAAAACAAACCCAAATCAATTAAGAGGGCTTCCCTGGTGGCGCAGTGGTTGAGAGTCCGCCTGCCAATGCAGGGGACATGGGTCCGTGACCCGGTCCGGGAAGATCCCACATGCCACGGAGCGGCTGGGCCCATGAGCCATGGCTACTGAGCCTGCGTGTCCAGAGCCTGTGCTCTGCAGCGGGAGAGGCCACAACAGTGAGAGGCCCACGTATCGCAAAAAAAATAAAACAAAAAAAAAAACTATTTCTATTACCATTTTCTTAATTTACATCTCGATAATTACCTTAAATGTGAATGGACTGAATGCTCCAACCAAAAGACACAGGCTCACTGAACGGATACAAAAACAAGACCCATATATATGCTGTCTACAAGAGATCCACTTCAGATCTAGGGACACATACAGACTGAAAGTGAGAGGATGGAAAAAGGTATTCCATGCAAATGGAAATCAAAAGAAGGCTGAAGTAGCAATATTCATATCAGATAAAATAGACTTTAAAATAAAGAATGTTACAAGAGACAAGGAAGGACACTACATAATGATCAAGGGATCAATCCAAGAAGAAGATATAACAATTACAAATATATATGCACCCAACATAAGAGCACCTCAATACATAAGGCAAATGCTAACAGCTATAAAAGAGGAAATTGACAGTAACACAATAATAGTGAGGGACTTTAACACCTCACTTACACCAATGGACAGATCATCCAGAGAGAAAATTAATAAGGAAACACAAGCTTTAAATGACACAATAGATCAGATAAATTTAATCGATATTTACAGGACATTCCATCCAAAAACAGCAGATTACACTTTCTTCTCAAGTGCACATGGAACATTCTCCAGGACAGATCACATCCTGGGTCTCAAATCAAGCCTCAGTAAATTTAAGAAAATTGAAATCGTATCAAGCATCTTTTCTGACCACAATGCGATGAGATTAGAAATCAATTACAGGGAAAAAATCGTAAAAAACACAAACACATGGAGGCTAAACAATACGTTACTAAATAACCAAGAGATCACTAAAGAAGTCAAAGAGGAAATCAAAAAATACCTAGACAAAAAAAAAAAAAAAAAAAAAATTCCTAGAGACAAATGCCAATGAAAACATGATGATCCGAAACCTATGGGATGCAGCAAAAGCAGTTCTAAGTGGGAAGTTTACAGCAATACAATCCTACCTCAAGAAACAAGAAAAATCTCAAATAACAATCTAACCTTACACCTAAAGGAACTAGAGAAAGAAGAACAAACAGAACCCAAAGTTAGTAGAAGGAAAGAAATCATAAAGATCAGAGCAGAAATAAATGAAATAAGAAACAAAGAAAACAATAGCAAAGATAATAAAACTAAAAGCTGGCTCTTTGAGAAGATGAACAAAATTGATAAACCTTTAGCCAGACTCATCAAGAAAAAGAGGCAGAGGACTCAAATCAATAAAATTAGAAAGGAAAAAGGAGAAGTTACAATGGACACCGCACAAATACAAAACATCCTAAGAGACTACTACAAGCAACTCTATGTCAATAAAATGGACAACCTGGAAGAAATGGACAAATTCTTAGAAAGGTACAACCTTCCAAGACTGAACCAGGACAAAACAGAAAATATGAACAGACCAATCACAAGTAATGAAACTGAAACTGTGATTAAAAATCTTGCAACAAACAGAAGCCCAGGACCAGGTAGCTTCACAGATGAATTCTATCAAACATTTAGAGAACAGCCAACACCCATCCTTCTCAAAATCTTCCAAAAAACAGCAGAGGAAGGAACACTCCCAAACTCATTCTAGGAGGCCACCATCACCCTGATACCAAAACCAGACAAAGATACTACAAAAAGAGAAAATTACAGACCAATATCACTGATAAATATAGATGCAAAAATCCTCAACAAAATACTAGCAAACAGAATCCAACAACACAGTAAAAGGATCATACACCATGATCAAGTGGGATTATCCCAGGGATGCAAGGATTCTTCAATATACGCAAATCAATCAATGTGATACACCATATTAACAAACTGAAGAATAAAAACCATATGATCATCTAAATAGATGCAGAAAAGGCTTTTGACAAAATTCAACCCCCATTTATGATAAAAGCTCTCCAGAAAGTGGGCACAGAGGGAACCTATCTCAACAAAATAAACACCATATACAACAAACCCACAGAAACATCATTCTCAACGGTGAAAAACTGAAAGCATTTCCTCTAAGATCAGAAACAAGACAAGGATGTCCACTCTCACCACTATTATTCAACATAGTTTTGGAAGTCCTAGCCACGGCAATCAGAGAAGAAAAAGAAATAAAAGGAATACAAATTGGAAAAGAAGAAGCAAAACTGTCACTGTTTGCAGATGACATGATACTATACATAGAGAATCCTAAAGATGCCACCAGAAAACTACTAGAGCTAATCAATGAATGTGGTAAAGTTGCAGGATACAGAATTAATGCACAGAAATCTCTTGCATTCCTATACACTAACAACAAAAGATCAGAAAGATAAACTAAGGAAACGATCTCATTCACCACTGCAACAAAAAGAATAAAATACCTAGGAATAAACCTACCTAAGGAGGTAAAAGACCTGTACTCAGAAAACTATAAGACACTAATGAAAGAAATCAAAGATGACACAAACAGATGTAGAGATATACCATGTTCTTGGATTGGAATAATCAATATTGTGGAAATGACTCTACTACCCAAAGCAATCTACAGATTCAATGCAATCCCTATCAAACTACCAATGGCAATTTTTACAGAAGTAGAACAAAAAAATCTTAAATTTTGTAATGGAGATACAAAAGACCCCAAAGAGCCAAAGCAATCTTGAGGGGAAAAAACAGAGCTGGAGGAATCAGACTCCCTGACTTCAGACTATACTACAAAGCTACAGTAATCAAGAAAATACGGTACCGGCACAAAAATATACAATGGAGAAAAGACAGTCTCTTCAATAAGTGGTGCTGGGAAAACTGGACAGTTACATGTAAAAGAATGAAATTAGAACCCTCCCTACATCCATACACAAAAGTAAACACAAAATGGATTCAAGACCTAAATGCAAGACTGGACACTATAAAACTCTCAGAGGAAAACATAGGAAGGACACTCTTTGACATAATCACAGTAAGATCTTTTTTGACCCACCTCCTAAAGTAATGGAAATAAAACCAAAAATAAACAAATGGGACCTAATGAAACTTAAAAGCTTTTGCACAGCAAAGGAAACTATACACAAGACAAACAGACAACCTCAGAATGGGAGAAAATATTTGCAAAAGAATCAATGAACAAAGGATTCATCTCCAAAATATATAAACAGCTTATGCAGCTCAATATGAAAAAAAAAAACAACCCCCCAAAAATGGGCAGAAGACCTAAATAGACATCTCTCCGAAGAAGACATACAGATGACATACAGATGGCCAAGAGGCACATGAAAAGCTACTCAACATCTCTAATTATTAGAGAAATGTAAATCAAAACTACAATGAGCTATCACCTCACACTGGTTAGAATGGGCATCATCAGAAAATCTACAAACAACAAATGCTAGAGAGGGTGTGGAGAAAAGGGAACCCTCTTGCACGGTTGGTGGGAATGTAAATTGATACAGCCACTATGGAGAGCAATATGGAGGTTCCGTAAAAAACTAAAAATAGAACTACTATATGACCGAGCAATCCCACTACTGGGCATATTATACCCAGAGAAAACCATAATTCAAAAAGACACATGCACCCCAATGTTCATTGCAGCACTATTTACAATAGCCAGGTCATGGAAGCAACCTAAATGCACATCAACAGATGAATGGATAAAGAAGATGTGGTACATATATACAATGGAATATTACTCAGCCATAAAAAGGAACAAAACTGGGTCATTTGTAGAGACGTGGATGGACCTAGAGCCTGTCATACAGAGTGAGGTAAATCAGAAAGAGAAAAACAAATATCGTATATTAACGCAGATATGTGGAATCTAGAAAAATGGTACAGATGCACTGGTTTTCAAGGCAGAAATAGAGACACAGATGTAGAGAACAAACGTATGGACACCAAGAAGGGAAAGCAGTGGGGGGATGGGTGGTGGTGGGGGTGGTGGGATGAACTGGGAGATTTGGATTGACATATATACACTAATATGTATAAAATAACTAATAAGAACCTGCTGTATAAAAATAAAATTAAATTTAAAAAAATACAGTTAAGTCATTTTTATTCCTCACACATACATATATATTATTATAAGAGTAACAGCCATGTCACAGAAGTGTTAAAATTAAGAGAGCACTTTTAAAATAAATTATTTGGCATGGTTGAACAATATAAAAACAATTACTTACAACTTTTCCAGAAAACAACTCACAGCTCTTTGCTACCTCTAATTCATAAAACATTCCACTGAGTCAGGTCAAAACAGTCTCTTTTAAAGTGTTCCTTGGGACAAACCACTGGTGACTGAGAAATCCCAAGCCATTAGGAAATGCAACAAAACCACCATAAATTGCACCAAGATATTTCCCGTTCAGCCCCACTGATTCCCAAAATCATTACAGAGAAGACCTGAAGGTGTTGCTTCTTCACCTGATAACAGACATTTAAATACTGACTTTGGGCTGAATCTCTTCAGGCCACATTACTAAAGCATGGGTTGAGAGCAGTGGAAAGACATTTTTTGGTTGCATTTAGTTCACAGTAAAACAATTATGATTTCTCCTGCCTTCCTCCCTTTCTGATTTCTCAGACATAAAAACTGGAAAAAGAAACAACTCTCCTGAACCCAAGCACTGAAATATGCAGGGAGGAGAGGAGTGGGCCACCCCAGCACGCAGCTGGGTTAAGAACACGGCCATGCAGACTGGCATGAAACCATCACAAACCGTCACTGTCCTCAAAGTCCTTGTGGTTTAGGAGAGGAAAAAAATTCAAAGAAAACAGCTGTGAACAATTAAAAAGCAGTACATCAACAGGTGCAAAATGTTCTTGTTCAAATGAAATGCACACAAGAGTGCCAAGGAAACTAAGTTCATGCTCCCCAACAGGGAAGAAGGCAGTCCTTTAAACAGCTGTTTACCTCGGGGAAATCAGGGTCACCCAGAGATGGAAACACCCCAAATTTGCACTCTTGACACAGGAAGAAAACGGCTCAAGGCCACGTCTGAATGGTACTTGCAGCCCACATCCACCTCCTTTTCACTGCACAGCTGAGGCCCGGGGGACTCAGTAAGCTGCCTGCTAGCTGGCTGCTTATGGCACAGTAAGAATCTGGAATAACTGACTCCAGTCTCTGCTGCCAGGCTAGCAAGGCAAGCGTCCTAACCCAAACAGGAAGGCCGGACACCACACGCTGACTCACTCAGTCTCTGTGCAAATAAGGACACAAAAAGCTTTGCAAGCTTGTCCTTCCCTCCAGAGACTAGAGGTGGTGTAAAATGAACGCAGTAACAGATCCCTTCCAGTGGCCCCAAAATTCTATGAGGCACGTGGCCCTCTTTAGCACTTAGCCTTCAAAAATCCTTCCCTGTGTAGACCAAGCCCTGCAGCTGAATGCAAAGCAGACCAACCCCCACCATTGTTAACCAAGTCAGTAAAAAGATCATAGGTAAAAAACAAAAATGAAAAACACAAACAGAACTTTGTGTTATTTTATTACCATCTTTTTCAAGCTCTAGGCTTAAACAGTCAAAAAATGTCTTGTGGGCTTCCCTGGTGGCGCAGTGGTTGGGAGTCCGCCTGCCGATGCGGGGGACACAGGTTCGTGCCCCAGTATGGGAAGATCCCACATGCCATGGAGCAGCTGGGCCCGTGAGCCATGGCTGCTGGGCCTGCGCGTCCGGAGCCTGTGCTTCACAACGGGAGAGGCTACAACAGTGAGAGGCCCGCGTACCGCAAAAAAAAAATGTCTTATAAGACACATATAATGCAACTGAGGCTTAGAGTTTTCCCCAGTGGTTTTATAATTATGATTATTTAAGATATCTCATTCATATAAATGTAATAGGAAAATTATGCAGTGTTATCTTTAACCCTGAACTCATTTTTTTAAATTTATTTATTATTTATTTTGGGCTGCGTTGGGTCTTCATTGCTGCACGCGGGCTTTCTCTAGTTGCGGCAAGCAGGGGCTACTCTTCGTTGTGGTGCACGGGCTTCTCATTGTGGTGGCTTCTCTTGTTGCAGAGCACAGGCTCTAGGCACCTGGGCTTCAGTAGTTGTGGCTCGCAGGCTCTAGAGCCCAGGCTTAGTAGTTGTGGCACACGGGCTTAGTTGCTCCGCAGCATGTAGGATCTTCCCGGACCAGGGCTCGAACCCGTGTCCCCTGCATTGGCAGGCAGGTTCTTAACCACTGCACCACCAGGGAAGCCCCTGAACTAATTTTTTTAAATGATGCTCTCCTATAGCTCCTTTAAGTACACAGCTATTCCTACGGACTTTTATTTTCAGGTTAGCCCGGGCGGCCTGAATGACTGGGAGGATTTTTTCACAGCAACCTGACCATGCAGGACTCCCCTCTGGACAGGCCCTGTGAGCACTTCCTCCACCACCAGGCTAATCCACCACCTTCCCTACAGAGCGTGACAAGGAAACCAGACACACTGCCAGTTGTCACTGCACCAACACAGTCAGCTTTTGAAGACCTCCATAAAGGTTATTCTGAAATCTCCCGTGAGAACACTGTAATAACCAACTGAAAACAGCATTCCATTCAGTGGTTTGCATTCCTGAGGATGACACTGGAGTAAAAGTCACCTCCGCTGGCCAATGCAAGGAGTGCCACCTATGACCAGGAAGAATAACGAGAATTGATGGACATCAGAGCTTCTCGCCGCCGCCACCCTGCCTGGTGTTGTCACCAGGACACACAAGGACCCTCCCCCATGAAGGATGGTTCTACAGGTAGAGAGTGTCTTGGGGCCCGGAGGGGACTCCACTGACCCACGCTGACAAGACTGAAGTCAGTCCCCTGAGTATCTCTTTGTCAGTGGGACAGAATTTCATTTGTGTTTGTGTCCCACCCATCACAGGTCCTGGTATATAGGAAGCTCCCCATAAACTCTGACTCAACAGTAAAATGGATAGATGAATGAATGGATTTGAAATGTAAAACAGGAAAGGTCATGTGGACCCTCTGCCTTCCCCGAAAATATAGTCATAGCTTTTAATTTGTTCCAATCTTGACAATAGCCCTCCTGGTAGGCACTGCTCTCCCTATTTTGTGGAGCAGGGGACTGAGGCTCAGTGAGTTAAATAATTTGTCTAAGGCCACAGTAATGCTACGGGGTAGAACACAAATGTGAATTTATATCTCTCTAGTTCCAAAACCTGTACCTTTCCAATATACCAAATCATCTTAATGAAAGTATGACTCTGCAAAGTTTCCCAAGTAAAACAAAAGAATAAGCAAAGTAAATATGTTAATTTCAGAATTAAAAAATATTTCTCATACTGTCCACTGTAAATAATATAAACCAAAACATGTCAAAACACAAAACTTAGATCAAAACCCATCTGGAAGCTGTTATTCCAGACGGAAACAGCAACTGAAGCCTGGAAACCTCAGGCCCAGTGAGGAAGAACTCAGGTGTGGGCGAATGAAGAGGAAGAATCTAGGGTATGAGAAAGGAGCATGGCTAAGGCTGCCTCCGCCCACCCTCCCTGTGGGAGAATTTACTGATCGGTCCACACCAGTGCCCATGGCCTCTCTGATCAAATCAGACTGTAAAATCTCTGAGGGTAAGAACTGTGTCTTCTACCTATATATTTTTTCTGACCAGATCTATCACCACACTGTACATATCACAAAGGTTCAAAAACAGTTGGATTAGAATTAGCAAATGAATAAATGAATGGTGAACTCTGTAAGCAAATCGAATAAAGTAAAAGCAAGAAAGAACTGAAGTGCTCGCTGGCAACTGAAAGGGTTATGCTTTCTTTTGGTTATTAGAGCAAACACAGTCCTGCTCTTTCCCTCTGCCCTGACCGCAAGCCCAAGTGGGCCTACCCTCAGCTCCTCTCTCCATTCTGATAGTAAAGAAGTGGTTAATGCCAGTCTGAAGACCACAAACACTATCATCTTGGCCATTTATCTAGCTCTGTGACGTGTCCTGATGCATCATTCAGTGACCTGTCATCATTCTATCAATGGTTTAAAGTTCAGTGATGGGCTTCTCTGGAGAATATACATCCTGTAGGGTGAAGGCCATGACAAAGGGCAATAATCCACCCAAATTCACTCCTGGGTGTCCTCATAAATCTCAAATAGAAACTATTTTTTTAAACTCCATGTTTGGCAGTTGGTTGGAGGTAAATCACATGGGAACTGTACATTCCACCAGCTGACCCAATGACAACTTTGTGAGCACTGATGGAGTGGTTCGCAGGCACGGACACTCTTGAATGAACGATGGCCTCCACGGGTCAGCCTTTCCTTTCAACAGTGTCTGTGAGGCAGGAAATCATGAAACTGAGCGGGATGTTCAGCCTTCATCCCACAGCCAGGCTTCTGGAAGTGCTCTGGCAAAGCTCTCTGGCACCCTCCTAAGCTCCAAACCCAAAGAGCCTCATCAGGTCCCCATCGCCTGTGCCTCTCAGAAGCACCTCATGCGCTGACAGCACGTGCCCGGCCCTCCACAGTCACCAGGACTCCATGTCGCCTCCCTCTGATTATCCACGTCTCTGACACCCTCACCAGCATCTTTCCTCCACCGAGCCCCTAAAATTTGCTGCTGCCTGGAGTGCTGTCCTCAGCAAAATCGTCCTTGCTGAATTTTACTGACTTTACCTAAATTTGCTCACCAGTGGAGAAATGCTACCTGGACAGCAGGAAGAAGGGAGTGAGAGAAGGAGGAAGCAGGAGAGGATGGACCAGAGGCTTGCTCAACTACACCCGTGTAACTGCACCACACGGCTGACATTCAACCGTGTACAAATTTATTTCTGGCTATCCTGTGGTAGGAATTCAAAGCCTAACACTGAGAAACAACCTTCAGTTGCTTTGTCATTGTATTTGGTTAAATGATATACAGTTAAAAGGGCCGCCTGCTAACAGACAAGCACAGCAAGAGAACCTCACTACAGGTGACACAACAGTGCCCAGGACAGGCTGACAGGAGCCCCAGCAAGGACAAGTGAGTCCTCAACAGATCATTCTTCAAAAAGGCAGGCACGGGACCTCCCAGTGTTTTTCAAGTCTTAAATACAATCATCCCAAAGTCCATCTCTCCCATCTCTCCCACATCCCTCCCTGTGTCCCTCAGACCCAACTCTCATCCAACATTCCAAGTCGCAGAAAATGCTTACTCCACAAAGACAGATCCTACATAAGATCTTATTTTAAGTGGTCAAGATCTAAACAGTTTTCCGACTGATGTTAATTTGTTTTTTAAGGTCCTTAACATCTTCAATACATAGTATTAAGAGTGCTGAGAGCCTGCTGGAGGTGGGGTGCTATGTCCTATGAGACTCACCCCCACAAAGCAACTCCCAAGTCCTCAGTTAACTCACAGAGAGAAAAGTAAAATTATAAGTAATAATCATAACAGGCTGGCACATCTAATAATTACTTGCAAGAGAAACTGGAACCAGACTGCACAGAGAACAACCTACCTGGAATTAGATTTTCATTGGCAAATCATCCTCATCCAACTTATCAATTCCCAAAGCCACTTGTTAGGTATTTGTTACCAGCATTCTGAGGCCTCAAGAGCCACATTCAGAGCCTACTCCCCAGCAGAGCTGAAGGTCTCTCCAGTGACACTGCACCGTCCAAGCCAGGGGGCACATGGAGGGCAGGGCGAGTCACTCACAGGCCTCCTGGCCACGTACACCAACAAGTCTAATCCACCAGACTGAGAGCGTTTCTACTCTGGGTGGCAACTACAATCTCTTTCCAGTTATGGGGAATGGAAAAATGCAGCAAAGATATCTTATTATATTAAATAAAGTCTAGCAGAGAGGACAAAAGCAAAGTATACAGGAAACAAAAAGCAAATATAACTTGAATAACCTGTTATTTTGGGGAAACCAACAAAACATCTAAAACCAGCTAATCCTAAACAACAGGGTGGTTCTGTAGCCATATTGGAAATTCCTTCCTAACGATAACTCAAAATCCAGAAGCCACAAAAGATTGATAATATAACCACATAAACATCAAAAACTTCAGCCTGGTAAAAATCAAAGTTAAAAGACAAATGACAAAAACTTGGAAACAGTATTTGCAAATTTCATCACAAAATCTACTTCTCTAACATATAAAACGCTCCTAGAAATCCAAGAGAGAAAAAAAAGTACAACAATCCACAAATACAAACGGCTCTAAAACTCATATGAAAGATGCACACTCACTCATAAAAATAGAAATGTAAGTTAAAAGTACATTTAGATCATATTTTCCACCTATCGGGTTGGTAAACTCCAAAACCGTGGTAACATGCTCTATTCCTGAGGATGTGGTAAAACAGGCACCCTCATCCACTGCTGACTGATGGGGTGTGCTAGTGCCACCTCAGGGAGCTTGACTGGCAATGTCAACCAAAACCACAAATGCACCTGCCCTTCGACTTGACAATTCCAGTTCTGGTAACTTATCCTAAAGGTACACTTGCACATAATTAAGTACAATGAAATTAAGCAAAATAAAATATTTACTGTATTTTGTTTGTATAAGCAAAATTTGGAAATAAGTCAAACGTTCATCAATAAAGAACTGGTTCAATAAATTATGATGCATCTATTAAATGGGACACCAGACAGCTGTAAATAGGGGGAAAGGGAGGGGAGGGGAAAGGAGGAGAGAGGAGAGGAAGGAAGCTTTCTATGTGCTGATGTGAAGGGTCTCCAAACCATGTTAAGTATAAAAAGCAGTGCAGGAAAATGGGTGTGACACGTTCTAGATAAACAGAGGTGGTGATGGTCAACACACTTTCAAGTCTGTCATGAATGATTAAAATGATTCTAGAAAGATACATAAGAAACTAATGACAGTGATTGTGGGACAGGACAGGCACAGAGTGGACAGAGTAGACCTTTGAATCAATACTTTTTTTTTTTTTAAGTCTTTATTGAATTTGTTACAATATTGCTCCTGGCTTTTTTTTTTTTTATGTTTTGGTTTTTTGGCCGAGGCATGTGGGATCTTAGCTCCCTGACCAGGGATCGAACCCGTACCCCCCCGCATTGGAAGGCGAAGTCTTAACCACTGGACCACCAGGGAAGTCCCAAATCAATACCTTTTGACAACTGATTTTATTTTTGAACCATGAGATGATATTGCCTAATTGAAAATAATAATAATAGTTTTTTACACATGACATGATAGCTGTCTTTCAACCCAGACTCCACATCAACAAGCTGCGGCTCAGACGACTGTGAGTCCACCTTCCTCAGACGACCCTTTGTCTCCCACATTGTTTACAGCCCCCCATCCTCAGGGGACCCTTAACATCCTTTCACAGTACTTGGTTTGCCAGTCCTCTATCCTCAAGTCTGTTTCTATGACAAGGATTTTCAGAAAACATAAATTATTCTTGAATATCATAATTTGAAACTAAAACAGAAGGAATCCCTTTTCCTAAGCCTGCACCAGGTAAACCTGAAAGAGCTGAACCCTCTTGGGTTAATCGTGAGAGCAGCTGGCTGATCTCCTTACACTGAGTGAGTCTGAGAGACACCCATCCTACCCAGAACTTTTCCAGGAGCTCTAACCCACAGCCTGCACCGTGCCGACCTTCAGGGACATGTAAGGTCCAATGCCTTGAACAATGTCAACCAAGACTGGGGCTGAGCACAGAAACCTGCTAGCCATCCACACCCCTAGTGGGAGAGCCTCTGCACTGGGGTCCACGACAACCACCAGGACGCAGGTGCCTACATCCTCCCCCACACCACAGAACTGCACTCAAACCTTTCCAACTATTCACCTTTACTTAAAAACCCAGAAACTACTCTCCCTGCTGGCAAGTTGCACTAACAACACTTCAGGCCATAGTTTTTGCCTATGGCCTCTGTACAATCTAAGCTAGCTCCTTCTTATCATCGTATCCTACAGAACAACTAGGACCATTTTAATTCTTTTACTATTAGAACCTAGCGCCCATACATCTAAACTGTTTTATCAAGAGCTGCACAGAACAATACATATGCATCCCTTTCACAAGAGAGTTTTGTTTGTTTTTTAACTCACTCCCTCTTTTGTAGAGTCAGGGAGAGTAAGGGCAGGAGGGTCAGTTTAGAAAGATTTAGCTCATGCATAAAATAGCTTTTGATGAATGAAAAAAGGAATTAAGTCCTCAGAGGGCAAAGTTACTTTATTTCCCTCTCAGTGGAAAGGAGAAGACAAATGGGAACCCCCAAGACAGCTGGGCCTAAGGCATGCTCGCCCTGTGCTCTACTCCCGCCCGCCTGTCCTGTTGGCAAATCTGGGGTCAACAGAGCAGGCAGAGTTAGACAGCACACACCCTGGAGAAATCCAGAGAACCCCTTTATTCATTAAAGACTACCCCCAACAAATCTAAAAAGAAGGAACCAAAAGCTTTCCTTTGGGACCATGGCCGAGTTCTTTTATAGTCAGATCCCAGCACTCCAAAACAGAAACGGTCACTTCATATTTTCCTCTTTTCCCTCTGCAGCTGGAGGGCTAGCATGAAGTCCGGAGGGAGAGGCCACAGGGGCCCCGCAGGAGCCTCTCGCCCGCCTGCCCCTTTCCAAGGAACCACTGCAAACATTTTCCTTTCACTCCAGAGAACAAAATCCCAAAAGGCACTCATCTGCATTTGGCCTCCACGAACATCAGTAAATATATAAACTACAAATGTGAAACATCTCCCAGGAATAACAGTGCAGCAAATAAAACAATGTAAGCCTCTTTACCCTACCCCCAAATTACCTGTTCTCCTCCTCAAGAATCACTCTCCTCAGGTAGCATCAAACCATCCTGAAGCAGTTGCTTCTAACAGTTTTCTTGGAAAGTCAATACCACCCAAGCAAGCTGTTACTCCCCTCCGCAGAGCTGCTGGAAACGAGTCCCCAAGCTGCCAACACCAGGTTTGGCAAACTTCGGCTCCAGAAAACCATTAATCTCGTTATGGCATTTGGAGGTCTCAACAAAATCGCATTTCCAAATGAAATAAACCCAGTCTCCCAAACTGGGCTGCATTGGAACAAGGAAACAAACAGCAGGGAGACAGCAATGAATTACAAATGGCATGCTAATTACCAGTCTACTTCCAGAAATAGCTGAAGACTGCAGGATTTTTGCTGTTGTTGTTGTTAAAATAACTACAGCCTTTATTCTAGGGCTGGGCAAAAGCATCTGATTTATTCAAATGCTTCAGCTTCTAAACATAATCACATTTATATGTACTTATCTGGGAGGGGGAGTAGGTGGAGACAAACCTTGGGGGCTGGGGCATGGGTCCCCAGAGACAGCAGTGGGGGCCAGGGGAGAGCTGACCAGCTGTGATTAGGCATGTCTACTGGCATCACCAAACCCACCAACAGTGTGGCTGACAGAGAGGGACCCTCCTGCTTGCTCTCTCAGTGGAGCCCATCTCAGACCATATGGAGAAAGGAGGGGGGCAAAGGTAACCAAATCTCGACAAAGTGTCTCAACACTTTCAGCACTTACTCCGAGTGGTAGGTGGATGAGCAGCAATGGTGCCTAGCGAGTTTTACAGAATTTAGATTAGAGTCCTGCTTTCAAGAAACAATCTGCTAAAGAGAAAAACAGGAGAAAGTGCAAGAGCACAACAGAAACATGGTCATTTCATGCCACTGCCCTTGGTTCCCTAAGGACAAGATGCACACCTCTCCCTGCGTGACTGCAACTCAAGGGATGAACACCTCACCCCAGATTCCTATTTGTGCTATGGATGCAGAGCCTACAGGTTTAACTGCAGAATTTGGAGTCTGAGCCCTGTTTAGAGACCAACCCACCGCCCCCCACCCCTGCCCCAAACCTACTGCCACCTCCTTATGCCTCTAAATATGTCCCATCCTCCCACCCTGGCTCTCAAATTTCAGAATGTTCCAGCAGGAAGTCTCCTTCAAGCTCATCTCCTCCAGCAAAAGTTCCCCCAGGTTTAACAAAGCCATAGGAAGAGTGTTCTTGGGTCAAAAAAGTTTAGGAGAGGGACTTCCCTGGCGGTTCAGTGGTTAAGACTCTGCATTTCCAATGCAGGGGGCGCAGGTTCCATCCCTGGTTGGGGAACTAAGATCCCACATGCCACGCAGTGCAGCAAAAAAAAAAAAAAAAAAAAAAAAAGAGAGAGAGAGAGAAAAATTTAGGAGATTCTGGGTTAAACAACACTACAGCTTTCTTTTCTGTCAAACTTCTCCGAGCCTCTAATATGCTAAAGGTACGTTAAGAATCTCCAAGAAGGAGATCTAACAGGCAACCTCTATAAACTTGATGGACTAGAAATCTTTTCTCTTTGCCACCTCCTGAGACCAGTACTCCTCTGAGGGCCACACGCTCTCCAGCCACCTTCTTCACTGCCGAGCAAACATCTGCTGAGCACCCATTCCAGCCAGGCACACAGTGGCTGCTGAGGACACAAAAATGGAGAAGACAAACGGGCCTCCAGGCACTCACGGCTGAGGATTCTGAGACTCTGAGGGGTGAGCGGCTCAAAGCCATGCAGATAATTACTGGCTGGTCTCAGAGCTCAAACTAGTGGCCAGCTGCCAGTCCACCACACTTTGTTCCTTGCCACATCCATCTCTGATTAGAAGAGGTGTTCAGCCGTGGAAACGTGTTGATCAGATGGAGTTCTCACTCAGCCTCTCTAGGCTTCAGGTTTTCTTCTTTGTACAATGCAAAAGATGGAATCGGTGACCTTCACAGTTACTTCAAGTTCTGAAACTTTAATTTTATAATGTCTGTCTTTGTCAGTGTGTGCAGTGCTCAATCTTCCACACAAACACAAATTAAACTCTTTTTGTACAATCATTAAAAGCACACACACCAAAATATACATTAGAGTTCACTTTTACTGGGGAAGTCTTAGAGCCTCATAAGAATATGTATATTAAACAACAGTGGCTATGCCCTTTGTTCCAGATATTCAAGAACAGGTATCACCCGAAACAACAGTATAAAGATTTTCTACCCACTTGGAAGCCAGCAGACCTCCACCCCTCCACAGTGTACTAAGTATACAGTGCTGACCACTTCAAGGTGTCAGCTGATCCTTTAAAATTCATTCTACTTCTACAGGTCTAAGCTCACATACAAGCCATCTGGAGCTATGTTTCATGTTGAGTGAAATCCCAGCTACAGGCTGCCCTGTGCCCACACTTGGACTCCAGAGGCAGGAGCCGCTGGTTTTTCCTGGGTAGGGCTTGGGCACCTCCGTGGGGATGAGTCTACAGAAGGGTCAACTTCTAGGTTTCCCCAGTCACCAGGTTCATCACAGCTCCCCAGGATGTTGGGCACATTACGCAAGGTCACAGGTGCTGAGGGAAGGTCCCCTGTATGAGGGAAAATTCCAAGCAAGAGAGTAAATGTCTCGAGCTTCTACAAAGTCCAGATGCTAACAGGGGCTTCACTACT
The DNA here is from genome assembly GCF_963924675.1 of Phocoena phocoena. Lineage (NCBI taxonomy): Eukaryota > Metazoa > Chordata > Mammalia > Artiodactyla > Phocoenidae > Phocoena > Phocoena phocoena. The sequence goes on along the minus strand of NC_089231.1, from coordinate 62,692,013 downwards.
GCTGATGCTTCTGTCGAAGCCACTTCCCTTAGAAAAGCGTTGGTGTTTAACTCCTCAGTTGCAAACAAAGATTGCACAGCTCATTTCTTTAAGGGAAGGAAGGTTTACCTACAAATCAAATGCTTGATTTTCACTGTGCTTGATTACTATATTTTTATGCATGTCCCAAATCTGACCAGCCAGTTACCAAAATGCTCTTTGCTCCTAAGCATTTTCTAATAACTAATGAACAAATCTGACAGAATTCACTTTTATATCCCTTGAGAGTACTGACAATCTCACAGCTATTCCATGTAAGAGCAAACTAAAAAGATACACATTTTTGACTACTCTAAACAATGGGCTGGCACGCAGACAAGTAGGTAGGCTGTTCTAACGTCAATTACAATGTAAAAAAGAGTGTAACCAGAATTTTCCTAGCAACCATTAAAAATACCATTTTCAGGGCTTCTCTGGTGGCACAGTGGCTGACAGTCTGCCTGCCGATGCAGGGGACACGGGTTCGTGCCCTGGTCCAGGAGGATCCCACATGCCCGCGGAGCAGCTGGGCCCGTGAGCCATGGCCGCTGAGCCTGCGCTCCGCAACGGGAGAGGCCACAGCAGTGAGAGGCCCGCGAACCCAAAAAAAAAAAAAAAAACATTTTCAGCTGGCCTTACAACATCCTCCATCCACATCCTCCAGTGTAGGATGGGGTCTACAAGGGCAGAGGCTGCAATGAAGCCTCTCACGTCAAGGCTTACTCCACCACTTACTAAGGGTCTGACCTTAGGCAAGTCACTTAAGGTCTCTGACTTCCACTTCCTTACTTGTAAACGAAGTTTCTGGATACATATGATAGCTGTGGTCTCTTTCATTCTAAAGAAAAAGACATAACTTCCTTTCCAGTTAATAATAATACCACAGACCTCATCCTTCTGATGAGAAAAATCTCTTGCTATGTATTCAGATTGAGTTATTAAGACTTTTTAAGAGACCATTTGTCATAATTATCTCCTATTTAAGCCATTTCTGGTCCAATCCTTCTGATGTGCTCCCAGCCTAGAGCCTCAAAGTGACAGTCACCTTGACCATCATCAGCCCTTTCAGCATGGGCAGAAACTAGTGTTTAACATGTATATTCCTCAGCTTACTTCATAGAATTAAATAGCCAGAGGTTAAAAGCAGAGTCAACTAGGACAAATCTGTCATTCCAACCTCAGAAATCATTTAGTGTAAACTGAGAAAGAGCTAGCACTGAACTTGTTCTAAAGGACTCCTCCAGCCCCCAGCCTGTGAGCCTGACTCCTCCAAGATCCCTAAGGAGGATGGGACAAGCTTCCAACAGTGCACGTGGAAGCAAGCTTCCAACAATTTACATGTGATTTTCTGGGACTGAAAGCAAGGTAAAATGCAATTTTTAAAAATGCTTAAAAGGAAATTTTAAAAGTAGCTTCAAAGGTGATCAGGAGAGATGACAATGACTAACGAGGTAATACTGACACCTGAAAATTCACATGCAATGTGAAAAAAATGAAGAAGGAAGGTGACATCCATCTAAGACTTCTTAGTTAGGCAGTCACTTTTTAAAAGAAAAAGTATCCTAAAGTTATGATTTAATCCAAAAGTGAACCATAAGATAACTGTACTCCCATATTTCTTCTTCTGTGATACAATGAAGGACTGGTGTGAAACAATATTCCAGTCCAGCCAAGCCAGCTCATTTGTACAGGATTTGCATGTATTTGCACAACTTCTGCATGAGTAGGTGTTCTCGTCATGCATCTAAATTTTTTAAAGTATTTTTTAAGATATTTATTTATTTAGGCTGCACTGGGTCTTAGTTGCAGCATGCGGACTCTTAGTTGCAGCATGCATGTGAGATCTAGTTCCCCGACCAGGGATCGAACCCGGGTTTCCTGCATTGGGAGCACGGATTCTTACCCCCTGAACCACCATGGAAGTCCCCATGCATCTAAATTTAATTAAATAATTTCCATATCTGTAAAATGCCACAAACTACTGCTGACTTAGAGAAAATGCACACACACATACACCAACACATAGGATCAGCTACAGTTTGTAGTCTACATGGCAAGAGCTTCCCAGCAGCAACCTAGAAATAATGTCTTCTCTCCACCAAATTACTCTGTCCACAAAAAGACCAGGTTTCCAGAACTGGAAAACTGATTACTTCTACAGAGACCATAGAAAGGTTGTAAAACTGAATTACAAGAAATGCCAACCCATGCCAACTTGTCAAAAAATATGTAACTTTGCCAAGACCTAAACCAGTGATTTCAGGTTCACATTTTCATTATGTATCTACCTTAAAAGAAGTCAGCAATGAAGGTTCACAGTATTCCTCTGATGGGGTGCCCAAGCCCCAGAACCAAAGCACATGGCATCTGCCTCAGGAGTCACCTCACCAATGCCCAGAATTGACCTCCTAGAGTCCACACTGCCTCCACTGTCATCCCATTCCCAAGTGGCCCCTGAATTGGAAAGATCCCAGATCTCTCTCCAGTGGTCTTTGTACCCCGGAATGATCAGGGAACAAGTAAAGGGGTAGCAAAGAAAAAATCTTAGATCAAGATTGTTGATCCTAAGTCAAATGTCTAAGGACATTTCTAGACGCTAAAAATGTTTTATAACTCAAGTTTCCATCATCTATACTCATCTCAAGCCATATGATCACCTGAAGTGGCTGGCGAAAACAACAGGAATAGAGTATGGGTCACAGAATCACAAATACACACAGAACACACCCAGGAATAATGTCAGCAGCCTACTCACAGATCACCTATGTTCGCACCCAACGCTGTTGTTACTGTTTGCCATCTGCTTTTGAAACACCTAAGACAATGAGCCAAGGAAAACATCAGGCCTTCAGAAATGCTGTATTATTCTCTCTATCCACTCCACCATCCAGCCAAACAGCAGTCAAATAGCTCCCTGAGGCCAGGAAACTTCTGAACCCCACCGCACTTCCTTATCACCTGCTGAGCCCTTGATGGCACACAACTAGTGCATGAGGACTGACTAAACTAAAACACCCAACGCTGAGCATTTCTTTTTGGTACCCTAGAAGGGAAAGTTTTATTTTACTGAATATTTTCCAAAATTTCATCTGATTGGCTCAAAAGTACCATAATCAGCTAGACCAACAGATCTTGGGGCAATATTTCCCTGGTAAACAGGAAATGCCCTACGCTGTGGCCTCTACTTGCGACACCCTGTCCACCTCAAGCATAAAAAGCACGATTTTCAAAAACAGAATTGTAAGAGAAATGGAAGAGAAAATTACACTGGCCATGAGATGACACATTTCTATTCCTCAGAAACACTGCTTTGTCAAAATTCAGTAATTCTTAAAGATAAACCACACTTACATTGAATGTGATGCTCACTGTTCCCAAGAATCCTAAGATCTTAGTGGCTAAGGTTTGGAACAGAGCAGCTGCGATTCAGACCAGGCCAGTCTACAGGGTCTTCTGTGGGAGAAAGAAGGGCTGAGCCTGAGGTGAGGCAAAAGGTGCCCGAGGGCCCCAGAGACCTGAGCCAGGTCCCTGCAGCTCCATTCGAGGGCGCTGTGGCCGCGAGCAAATCGCTGCACCTGCCGGAGCCACAGCCTCTCTAACCACTTCATTCCATTTGTAAAAGGCCTTTGCCAGGACTAATACTGTATGGTTTCAATCAAGTACGCAGTAATTATTTGCTGAGTGAATGCATGAGTGAACATATAAAAAGAATGAAAAAACTAACAGCCGATTTTGCCTTCAGATGCCTTTCCTGGTGGCAGAGGTGCTCTGCTGCCGATTATACTGTTCATCATTCTGTTTGCTGGAGCACAAGAGGCTGAGCCTGAGTTGCGAGGTGTGAGGACTTCTGTGAACACAGACTGGCTGGGGTAGGAGGAGGAGCAGGGTGTTCACGCACCTGCTCACACATACTCCCTGGAGGGGCCCAAACTCCATCCAGGCTTGATACACGGTCCCTTTCAGTTTTGTTTAGGTTCTTATTGCCTGGAAACTGAGAAAATACCTCAGAATTTAGTTAGCCTCAGGAAATTAAAATCCCTGTGTGTCACAACAGGTCCAGATGTGGTCCCTGCGTGGGCTGACTTTCTCAGGGGGCCGCAGTGCAGAGCGAGGCCTCCAATTTGCCCACTGGTGCTGGCAGTGACAGTCCTTATGCCAGTGACTGTACCCTCTTATATTCTTACAGGCCTACCTTAGAGGCAAAGGTTTGGTATAAATCAGCTACGGTTTAAATTTAGGAATAAGAGACTTTTTCATTTGTGTGGTATACTGTAACTTCTTAGAACATACACAGCATTTGACTTTTACTTAGTTTTATATCTCACTAAGTGCTTTGCTGCTGCCCACGAATAAGCAGTAGGTCACACATCTGATGGTAGACAACAGAACTCTTTCAAGATACTGTGATTTTTGCTTCTTATCAAAAAAGAAAATACACACACAGTCATACAGAAATAAGGCATAAAAAGATGCCTAAAACAAACCCTTATCTTTTTTTTTAAGAATACTTGCCTGGAGAATAAATAAAGAAAATGATAAAACTGGAGAAAGCAAATAAATAGAATCTTTATTAGTTATCAATTCTAGCCAAGCAAAGTTTGGATAGTATTCTAATGGCTTCAGGATTATTTTATCCAAAATAAGTTAGATATGCGAAGAAGTAGATGTTGAGATAGTAGGAGAAGACTTAGAATATAAACATAATCAGATTAATGAAGAAGCTGCTGAAAATTCTCCAGAGAAACAGGACCAAAAGGACACACACACACACACACACACACACACACACACACACACACACACATATACACACACACACACAAAGAGAGAGGAGAGAGAAAGATTTATTATGAGGAGCTGGCTCACACAATTATGGTGCCTGAGAAGTCCCTCGATCTGCCGTCTGCAAGCTGCAGACCCAGGGAAGCCAGTGGTGTCAAAGGCCTGAGAACAGGCGAGCCGACGGTGTAAACCCCAGTCCCAGGGCAGGATGTCACACCTGAAGCAGGCAGGCAGGAAGCAAGAGGGCCAAATTCCCCTTTTCTCCGCCTTCTGTTCTATGCAGGCCTTCAACGGACTGGACGATGTCCACCCACACTGGGGAGGCCATCTACTGAGTCTGACTCATCTGGAAACACTCTCACAGACACACCCAGAAATGTTTAATCTGCCCACCTGCAGACTACAATGGGTGCTTTAAGACCCACTTCACACGTCACCACCTCCGTGAGTGTATCCACAAACCTTCCCAGTAGGGTGTACACGGCCCTCTCTGCCCTGGGCCCCTTCGGCACCACATGTTGAGCGCAAGTCACTGTGGACTGTGACCAGGGACATGTTGTGGGTCTCCTCCATCAGATCACGAGTCCCTCTGTGAGGCAGGGCCCGTTTCCCAGTCATCTTTGTGCTCAAGCCCCCCAGAGGGCCAGCACACAGCTGGAGCTCTGATGTGGGTTAAGATAAACTTTATCACCAACAGCTGGTCGTGACCCTGCTCATTGTCCCACTGCTCCTCTTCCAATAACAGCTTCTCTGTCTTCCCACACTTTTGAAAGCCAAGGTTTGCCCAGATTGAGACGAACTTCCCTATCCTTTCACCTGTTAGCTTTCTTTCTTGATTTGACCAGGCGATTCATGCTCTAAAGACAATGGAGGCGCCGGAGGGAGGGTGAGGCTCCCACCATGCACACAGATGGCGCTAACACCGTAGAAAACCTTCCCACTGCACAGGATTCTAGAAGTCATTCCAGTAAAAGTCTTGTGGCATTCTTATCACAAATAATGTACTGTTATCTATAAAAGGTCATAATTTAAAAATTTTCCAATTCTCAGGAAAAACAAGAGTCTGACCAGAAATTCTCCCGTTTTTCCTTTTTTTTCACATTTCCTGTCTGTCTCCCCATCAGCACCCCTGACAACACAAGAGCAACATGCAGGCCGAGTGCGTTGTTCCTGGAAGTTGGCCCTACCTGGAGTCTTGTGTAAGGAATAATGCTTCACTCAGAACATGTACGAGAGGCCTGCTGGCCTGAATAATATTTATTACCTCTATAGGAAAGGATAGCTCTCAATTCTATTCTTTCACTTCCCTTTAATTAGTTCACATTTTCAAATCTTGTAATTTTAAGATCACCTCCATACTTCAGCATATCTTTCTTTTGGATTCCTAATGGTGTCTAATCGAGAGTGTGCTTTTAAAAATAAGTTTGGGGAGTATTTTTTTAAAATGAGGATACCCAAAGAACTGAAAGCAAGGACTTGAAGAGATATTTGGACACCCATGTTTAGCACAACAGCCAAAAGGTGGAAGCTACCCAAGTGTCCACTGATGGACAAATGGATAAACGAAATGTGGTCTATATAGACCATGGAATATTATTCAGTCTTGAAAAGGAAGGAAATTCTGACACTTGCAATAACATGGATGAGCCTTGAGGACACTATGCTAAGTAAAGTGAGCCAGTCACAAAAGGACAAATACTCTATGATCCCACTTGTATCAGGTCTTGAGCAGGCAAGTTCCTGGAGACAGAAAGTAGAAGTGGTTGCCAGGGGCTGGGAGTGGGGGGAATGGGCATTAGTGTTTAATGGGAATAGAGTTCAAGTTTTTCAAGATGAAAATAGTTCTGGGGATGGATGGAGGTGATGATTGCACAACAATGTGAATGTACTTAATGCCACTAAACTGTACACTTTAAAATGGTTAAAACATACTGTTTTCCACAGCAACACTACCTTTCATAACCACCAACAGGGCACAGGGTTCCAAATTCTCTGTTACATATTTTCCACCACACTTTTTGAAAAAGGGGAGCAGCAGAATGTTTGAGAACCAATTAAAGATCAAATAATAGATAACTGATTTAAATACCACAATACTAAGTGGTAAAAAGTTCTTTTAATGATGACTCAAACGCATCCTTATATCTTGCAAAGTACTAAAAAATACTTCACAAACCCACCTGAACCTGTAAAACAAATTTTCTCAAATGACTGAAGAATCTCAGCACATTCTCTTATTTTTATGAAGTCAACAGGGGTACTGAGAGATAGGGACTGAGGTGACAGGACATGTGGCAGCTGCCAGACTAGCACCACAGGAAGCAGAACTCCCTGCCCAGTCATTGCACTGGGCAAACATGGATCAATCCAAACAGAGAAATAAAGAAAGCCAAAAGCATCATTATTCTTGGAATATAACTGCATAGGTGAAATATTACAACAGAACAGAACCTGCATATCAGGTAGCAACTTTGGAACTTTTAAAAAGCAAAAGTAGACGCAGGTCGTGTTTGGGACGAGTCCTCCCTGCTCTAATTCGCTCTGGCTCCAGGGCACCCCTGACATCCTGCTCCGAAAGAGAGGTGCCTGGGTAACCTTCCCGGCTCCTCCGGCTCCACCTGAGGACTCAAGAGAAACATTTCTGCCCCTGGTGGACCGTGAGGCCCAGGCAGCATGGGCACCACCCCTGACCTGGCTGAAGCACTCTCGCCCACACGGTCTTCGGGCAGCTGTAACGCTTTGTGTTTGCAAGTGATCTGCACACTTATCCAGCAATCCTGTCCCCCAAAGGCGACTGGCCACTCAGACAGAAGGCACTGAAGTGGGCACCACTGAGTAGCGCCAAAGCCCCGGTGAGCTGTGGATGAGGAGGTGAAGCACTCGTTGCCTGAGGTTTCAAACCTCCACTGTCCTCTGGACAGCTGCTGCCCTATCATAATCACCCCCAAGCAAGTCACCAGAAAAACTGTAGAGAACAAGGCACAGCAGATCCAGGGAAAGAGGGGGAAACTGCTGATTAAATGCTGGGCTGAATCCACACAGACCCCAGATGACCTGCGAGCAGCCGGCTCCCCTTCCAAGCACCAAGCTTGCGAAGGTAACCAAGCACTGGCAAGCGGCCTTCGGCAGGAACCATCCCCAACACAATATTACAGGAAGTTCAAGAAGAAAGCCCACAAAGAAAACCCCCAGCAGATGGGGTCCCCTCTTGTGTTGTCACACAATTTACTAAGCGGACCCCTCTCCTCCTCTGCCCGTCCTCTTCAATCCTGCCAACACCTCCCTCTCCCGACACTCACTATGCTTCCAAAATGATTTTCCCGAGTTAAATGAACTTTACCTTATGCTCTATTGCAAAAGCTCTTAACCTTTCTGGAGGTCAAAATCTTACCGAGAATCCCATCAAAGCCCTGGCCTTCTCTGCAGGAACAGGCACAATTTCCAGGAATTCACATATGTCCTGGGTCCCATGGGGGTTAAAAGCCTCTGCCCAGTGGTTGCCTCCTTCCATTCCCTTCCTGCATTGAATCTGAGAAACACTGGGCAACCGACCTCCATCTGTAAGAATTATGTAACTCTAACAAATGTCAAGAATCCTTCAGGACTCCTTTTGAAGGGGTGGCCCACCAAACCCGCTGGTATTAAGGCTCGAAGGGGAGGCCATCTCACAGAGACTCAGGAGGCCCAGCCAGTCAGACACTCAGAAGCCTTGGAGGACGCCCTCCCAGATCACAACCCCTGTGCCTGGCACCTGCCCTCGCATGTGCACCGGTGTGACTTTGTGGGGATCACTGAGGCTCCGTCTGCTACAGCTGGCATCCGCTGCCACAGGCACATCCTCACAAGAGCCTGACCTTGGCGAGCACATTCACACGTGAGCGCCGTTCACCCGGGTGACACCCGCCGGGGCGGACGGGCAGGAAGACGGATAGGCGCTGCCCCCACCCCACGGGCTGCAGGAGCCGTCCCACCCACACACACAGATTGAGCCCACGAAGCCACATTTTTGAGCTGCTGCTGAGAATCCCATAAAAAGCAATGCTATTTCTAACCTCCCGCACCATGGAAAAATACACATGCCACCAAGCAACCCAGGATCTCTGAAAGATTTATTTTTATACTCTCCCCCATGCCCCCCACCTTTACCTCCCCGACAACATTTTTAGGTGGAAAATTTGCTAGCTTTTTAGCAGTTTAACGCTGTGCTAGGCACTGACTGATGAAGTTGCTGTGTTTCAGTTTAAAGTGAAACATAAAGGTGTTTTTCTAATACAGCTCTGAATGTCTACTTAATAACAATATAGTCTAACAATAGAAGGACAGCGTCCAACACACAGGCAGAGAAAATTCCCAAGTTCCCAGGCCACAGGCAGAAACAGCAGAGGTAACAAGGTTCTCTTCCCAGCCTCTAAGTGGTGTCCTGCCTGCTGGCCTTCCTCTTTGTATTGCTGGGTTTTCCTAACTCAAACACAGCACATGGCATCCCTGATGCCCTTGCTGAGTTTCAATTTTTCTCAGTGCCACTCTTAACCTTAAAGTGGAAGAATGAGGGAAAAGCAGTGAGATGGTGCTCAGATCTGAATCCCCTGACACTGCACAGACATGGGGTGGGCAGGAGGAAGGGAGGAGGAGGAGAAGAGAGAGGAAGCAGGAGGTGGAAGGGCCTGAATGAGGCCTAGAGAACCCAGAAACTCTATCACAAGCCAAGAGGGACCCTGGAACTAGTCTACCTGGGATCTGTCCCAGGACCCCTCCCACTGGAAACCTTGGTGTCACCTTGGTTTCAATGTGCTCACCTTGACTTCCTTGATGACAACCTAGAAGGCCAGAGAGGCACCAACCCACCACTGCCCAGCTTCTCACACAGCCAGTATGTCTTAGTGCAGCCTCTGAATGACCCCAACCTAACTATGAGGCAGAGTTTAAATCCTCCTTCAAGTTAGGGAACTCCCAGCACAAACCTTTTATGGTTTAATCGACTTTACTGGACACTGGCAAAAATACATTTGGAGAAAATAAGCATTCCTGTAGACAGCAGAGACCTACACTCAGAGGTTATGCTTCTCGCAACACTACTGATCCTCTGTGATGTACCTTGAAAGTTTAAATTTAACACAAAGACAGAAGTTCAGGTCAGGTTGCAACACCTGTATCTACGGTTATTTTTTGACTGCTAGAGCATCTCCCCACTGGGACCACAGGTCTCACAATGCAGGACTCCCACTTGGCTCCCTGGTCCTCACCATCCACTTCAGATCCCTTAAGGACATTGAAGGAAACCAAAAAAAGAGATGGGACTTTCCCCATCTGAACCTTTCACAACTGTGCTGAGAGCCAACCGGGTCTAAGTCTCACAAAGAGGACAGGAAAAGGTGCAAAAAGCTCGAATTAATGGTTTGTTTACCGCCATCCCAGCAGCTTTGTGCTTGGCCAGGGCACAGGCACTCCACCCACCTGACTCCAGCAAGATGCCCCATGAAATTACTCAGCAAACCTCCTTAGTCCTGCAAGAGGACGGAAAGCTCCGCCCTTGCTCTCTTCCTCTGATCCAGCCAGCCATGGTCCTTGGGTAAGAGCTGGCATTTCGATAGAAAACAATAACTGACATTTCATCAAGCTCCTACTACGCACTGAATGCTGAGTTAGGCATCTTCACAATAATTCCACAAAACAATTACTATCCTACTTAAAGATGAGAAAACCTGAGACTCAGAGGAGGTTAGGACTTGCCAGAGTAACAAAGTGAGTAAAAGCACAGAATTCGAGCCAAAGGCCATGTTTCCAAATATACCTTACAGATATGATAAGGCAAAGAGGGACCTGTCTTCAAATTTATCAAGGAGGTCAAATTTTTGAAATACACTTAATAACAACCTAGACATGGGGACCCAACCCGATTTTAAAACCAAGTCCACAAAAATCCACTGTACAGTAAGACAGGCACATTCTGCAGTTAACAAAAAGCCCAGAATTCCTTGGGCCTTCCCATCCCAGCAGACAGAGCAGAGTGGTAATGCCTCCAGTCTGTCCTATCAGCATGTAGGAATGTCTCCCGGTCCAGCTGTGAGCTTTAAGGGACAGAATTTTACAAGTAACAGAACAAATATAAATTCCAGGACAATCAGCTGTAAGAACCTATCTTAGAGGTGTGAAAGCTCTTACAACACCTCTGAACCCAAGTATGTACCTGGAAATGACCTGTACTGCACCAGGTGACATGCAGTTCTGCAGAAAGGAATCTGTTCTTAACCACTGTTATGTTCAGAAGGAGCAATGCACTTTACTTTTAATTTAAAATCAATATACAGTAATGTAGTCAAGAAAAAGTTTTCCATTACCAATTCTGAAAGTTGCTTAAAATAGCTGACAGAATGAGGTAACTCCATATACGGGAGAGAATAGGGTAGTTATGTAATTTGCAAGATTTCTACTTCTGTCAAAATTCTGCAAATCAAGCTGCATAGTCCTCAGGGGCAGAATCAGTGGTATGTTCAGTTACCCAGTAGAATTCTACATGAAGACAGTTCTAGTTTGTGGTGGGCAAAGTCAAAGAGGACTACATCTGAGATGATGATGAGAAACCACGCTGTGCCCACACTCTCTCTGGCTCTGGTGTAGACAAGCTGCCACCTCCTGCTTCAAGCTGGTGGTGGGTATGCCAATTTATGGAAGAAAAATGGCACACCTCAGCAATACCATGTCTGGGAAGGTAAGGGATTCTCAAACATCACACTGTCCTGTCAGGTAATGAAGAACCACGTGAACGAAAAGTGTTCCATCAGTCACTGACCACTGGCGAGGCGTGCGGCCTGAGTGCCCCCCATAGCAGCTTACCACCGACCCTGTGAGACCCTACTGAATGGGCTCCACGTTTGCATATCCCTGATTGTGAAATCCACTCAGGAAAGAACTACGTAGGAACTGCACCCAACAGACTCAGAGAGTCTGTTAAGTACAGCATGGTTCTGAGCACCTACAATTTCAGGAAGCTTCCAACCTGTGAAAAGTCCACATAAGTTCAAGGGTCTGTGTGCCTTAGTGAGGAAGCACATTAAATCCCTCGTGATTCTCCAACTGCCTCATCTATTTCCAACAACCACCATGAATAAAAAGGCTTGGGTAAGCTCTGAAAGCCTCCAGGGGATCTCCATCAATCATTTCCTCTGACAAAAGTCTCATTGAACTCCTCCTAGTTAGCAGGCACTGTTTCAAGCCCTGGAGGAAAAAACAAGTGGGAGGGAGGGACATTCTTGCCCTTATAAAGCTTACATTCTAGTAAGGAATATGGCATAAACAATGAGTCATGCCTGGCACATTAAAAATTTAGGGGAGGGACTTCCCTGGTGGTGCAGTGGTTAAGAACCCCTCTGCCAATGCAGGGGACATGGGCTCGAGCCCTGGCCTGGGAAGATCCCACATGCCCTGTAGCAATTAAGTCCGTACGCCACAGCTACTGAGCCTGCGCTCTAGAGCCCACAAGCCACAGCTACTGAGCCCGCGTGCCGCAACTACTGATGCCTGCACACCTAGAGCCCGTGCTCCGCAACAAGATAAGCCACCGCAATAAGAAGCCAGCACACCACAACAAGAAGTAGCCCCCACTCTCCACAACTAGAGAAAGCCGCGCACAGCAACAAAGACCCAACACAGCCAAAAATAATAAAGAAAATAAATAAATTTTTAAAAAATTTAGGGGAAAAGAACCTTATGTTGTATAGAATGTTTTTACTTTGCTGAAGACTCTCATATATTTCTTCATTTGATGTTCTCCACAGCCTGGCAATTAGGCAGGACAGGAATCACTAAAATACTTAAGAGTTGACAAAATAGAAGCAAAGAGAGGTGAAGAGACATGCTAAAGGGTAAAGCTGGGCAGGTAAGCTGAGGCAGGTAGGATGCTCCTGGTACCACCCCCCGCCAGGCACCTTCACTAACTGGGGCTGGCTCTGAATTGGGCTTTGGGTCTGAGGATGCGCAGAGGTGACCAAAACATGTGTGTCATCTAAGCTTCTATTCCAGATACCCTGAAATTTATACCCCAGGCCACTTACTTCCCACCCTTCAAGAAGAAACACACAGGAACACAAACACAGCAAACTAGGAGGTCAACGCTCCCCTACAGTACAGATCACGTGTGCTACCAACACACAGAGAGGAAAACCTGCTCACTTGCTGTTACAACAGCCAGGAGAGAGAGAAGCTGACATCCGTTCAGTGTGCACTACATGCCAGGTGCTGTATGAAGCATGGTAGCTCATCACGTCCCACGGCAAAAATATTATTCCCATTTTATGAAGTTGGAAACCAAGCAGAACAAAAAATTTAGAATGAGAAAGAAAGAATCTCGTTTCTCACCAATCTTAAATGTTTTTAAACATCTGGGTATTAAATGCTCAGGCTCAGCAATAAATAGAAATTGAATAGTAAAATTATTTTCCTTCAGATATTCTAGTAAATCTAGAAATATGTATTTTATATACATTCACAGCCCACTATGAATACACTTGGGTATTAAACAAAAAAGAAAAGTCACATTTAATGTGATATCATGCAACTTTCCTCCAATCAGAAAAAGTTACATTGGGAAGATAGTTTTTGCACCTAGGAGTTGGGACCACTTTCTTGAGAGGGACACAATCTCAGAACAGTCAGTGCTGTGACAAGCTCTGCTTCACAAACATTATCAAAGAGAAGAGTCTCAAGCTCTACTCACCTTTTAAGCTGTTATGAAAACTGATGCGAGTTCCTGAAAACGGTCCAATCAGGAGATGTTGATGTTACAGATATAGAGCTTGAACTGCTGAAAAGAAAAATAAAGAATTCCAGTGAACCATTTCTTGGTTTCTTTAAGTGTACCATCCCCTTCTCCAAGTTCTGAAAAATACTTGAGGACTGTCACAATAAAAGGCACAGATACCAAAATGAATAAAATAAGCATCATATAATAAACAGAAGAGAGAAGACCCCCAGCACACAATCTGGGTACGGGGTATGACTGAACTGGGGATAAATTCTCCAGCAGCCACAGGGCCACAGGTTCTCAGCTTCCAATCTAAGGACACACATTTGTTCCTTCAAAGTCACAGGCTTTTTCTTCAACAAGGGGTCATGAACATGTAATTGACAATGTCTTTATTGGATTAGGGATTTTTTAAATTATAGACATCCTAAATATGGCTGTCTTAAGAACCCAAACTATCTTGTCGACCACATGGATCCACCGATCCTTAACTATAAAGGGAGGCAGGCCCAGCAGCACTTTTTCCTCCCCTGAAACATATGTTTAATTTTGTGGAAGCAACAGTGACCCCTGCTTAGTGAAGACCCAGCTAAGGTGACAACTTCCGTGATTGTGTCTGCTAGGCTATCTTAACCCCTGCCCTCCACCCTGTTGGCAGGACGTCCTCCCGACTCTGTTTGGTTCCAGTTCACACAATCTGTCACCAGCATCCTCCTCTCAGCCTGATGAGTACACTGTCCTTCTCGCCACTCCAGGTCATGTCAGGTGACCGCCTCATGCCTGACAAAGCAGTTCCAGGTAAACTCAGTTGGCTCTGCCTCAGATGGCACAAGCACCTCTCAGCACCCAGCTGGCCAATGTGCAGGATTACACTCTGGTCCAAGGGTGAATAAGCCACCATCTGTCTAGCTTGTGTGCTGCAATGTACTCTCCAGGAGACTTGCCCCCCGAAGCATGTTCCTGCCATATGTCACTCCTGAGTGATCAGCCAATGCTAAGACATCCAGATAAAAAATGACTGCGTCTAGCCAGAGGACCCCTGTGAAATTCCTGTGGACATCCACCCCAAACATATGAGCCAGACACCCCACTGTTTTTATATAACTCCTTCCTACCAAAGTGGTGAACCTACAGACATTACTTTGTCCTCCTGACTTTTACCTATACTGAGAGAAGAAAACAACCCACTTCTGACTTTCCGGATGATAGTTTTATTCCTCAACTGGGACTCCTCTCATCAGTCTTCCTGAGATTCAAATGCTGATTTCGAGGGAAGAGAAGTCAGTGGAACAACCAGAAATGTATGTAGTGCATAGAATTCTAAGGTGACCCCCAGTGGGGCCATACCTTTGCATAATTCCCTCCTGTTGAGTGCAGGCAGAACCAAAAGAACATGACAAAAGTAAAGGGATGAACCAAAAGAACATGACAAAAGTAATGGGATGCCATCCCCTTGATCAGGTTACGCTATGTAAGACTCCACGTCAGCCTACTAGAAAGTGAGGGACTCCCTTTCTGGCTTTAAAGAAGTGAGCGACCATGTCTGAAGGGCCTGGAGGCCACATGGCAAGGAAGTGCAAGGGCCTCTAGGAGCCAAGAACAGTCCCCAGCTGATAGCAGCAAGGAAACAGGGACATCAGACCTACAGCTACAAGGAACTGAATTCTGCCCACTTAAATGAGCTTAGAAGTGGATTCTTCCCACACTCACACCTCCAGAAGAGAACACAACCGGGCTGAGAGCTTGTCTGCAGCCTTCTGAAATCCTGAGCAGAGAACCAACTAAGCCATTCCCGCACTCCCAACCCATGGAAACTGTAAGATAATATGTGAGTATTGGTTTAAGCTATTAAGTTTTTGGTCATTTGTTTTGCAGCAATAGTAAATAAATTTAATTTGGCAATTAATTAAATATAGGAGTATATAAAACACATATGTATATATTAAATGCACACATAACTAACACATCAAAACAGCCCTCCCTACCTGCCTCATCCATCCATAAGCAAAAACTCATTTCTCCTACTTGACTATGAGCTCTCTGTGGGCAAGAAACATCACCATGACCCTAGCATCACCAAGACTGTGAGGAGTATGTGGCACGTGGGATGCCCTTAATATATATTTTTAAATAAGCCAAATTAAAAGAGTTATGGGGCTTCCCTGGTGGCGCAGTGGTTGAGAGCCCGCTTGCTGATGCAGGGGACACGGGTTCGTGCCCCGGTCCGGGAAGATCCCACATGCTGTGGAGTGGCTGGGCCCGTAAGCCATGGCTGCTGAGCCTGTGCGTCCGGAGCCTGTGCTCCGCAACGGGAGAGGCCACAGCAGTGAGAGGCCCGCGTACCGCAAAAAAAAAAAAAAAAAAAAAAAAGAGTTATGATTTGTCAATCTCTCATTACTGCAATAAGGCCAAAACGATAGAATTTGTGCAATCCTTCAAAGCAGAGCTCAGAGCCACAAAATTAATGTCAAAATAGGTGGAAGATACTAAGCCTCATATTCTACCCCCAAATGATGAATGGACAATTTCTCCGGGACTGGTTATGTCATTTTACCTGTAAACCTGACTGCTTAGAAATTTTGCTCTGCAGTTACCACGTTTGCCAAATATCCTTGCCCCTTCTTGGGCATTTAGCTATCAGCTGAAGGTTAAAAACAAAAAAATTCCCTAAGAAAATTTCCAAAGTAAAAATGTGTGAATCACTCTTTTTTAAAAAATAAATTTATTTTTATTTATTTATTTTTGGCTACATTGGTCTTCGTTGCTGCGCGCTGGCTTTCTCTAGTTGCGGCGAGCGGGGGCTGCTCCTCGTTGTGGTGCGCGGGCTTTTCTCACTGCGGTGGCTTCTCTTGTTGCAGAGCACGGGCTTCAGTAGTTGTGGAGCGTGGGCTTCAGCAGTTGTGGCGTGCGGGCTTCAGCAGTTGTGGCGTGCAGGCTTCAGCAGTTGTGGCGTGCGAGCTTCAGCAGTTGTGGCTCGCGGGCTCTTGAGCGCAGGCTCAGTAGTTGTGACGCACGGGCTTAGTTGCTCCGCGGCATGTGGGATCTTCCCGGACCAGGGCCTGAACCCGTATCCCCTGCAATGGCAGGCGGATTCTTAACCTCTGCGCCCCCAGGGAAGCCCATGTGAATCACTCTTAATTTTCCACTTGTATTGATAATTCATTCCCAACCACAGCGGAAAAACCTGTGTAGATCAAATCCCCTGACTCTAATTCTGAAACAAAATGCTAACGTCAACTTCATGACAACCTATTTCAAAGGTTCTTTAAGATTTTTTATTTTTAAACTGCTGATTTGTAATTCTTTTAAGCAAGATTTTATTTAAGCTCTGCTTAAAATAAAAGTTGAATGCATAAATCATCCAGTTTCTGCTATCCTCGAGAGATAAATTATTGGTTTTTTAATTACAAAGAATACTGCAACTCAAGTTGTGTCTATTTTAGATGTCAAAAGAACTAGTATAATAAAAGAGAGATTTTAAAATATTCAAATCAGTTAAATTACTGAAGGGAGTACAAAATAAAAACTCCATTCATTACAGAAGCACATCATACTCTCTTAAAATCTATATTCAAGATCTTATTATAAAAAAGAAATCTTATTATATATTCCTACTCCCTCATAAATCACTCAATAAACCTGAACATTATCTCCAACGTTTACCCCTTGGTGCTCAGCCTCTCAGGCAGCAGAATGCTCACACTCAAGCCAAGAAAAACTAAAAACACCAGTTCCATGACATATGAGGCAGAGAATTTCAATAAACTCACCACTTCTCGGCATAATTTTAACTCTCTTGGGCCCATCTCTATGTGTGAAAATAGCCAATGACCCACAGCAGGGAACAGGAGGGGTCACTGAGCAACCCCTCCCTAGGCAGAGGAAGAAACAGGCCCAGAGGACAGAACCCACCCAGTTCCCTCCACACTCAGCTCTAGTTAAGTGCAGGCCTTTTCCATCATCTCACAAAGCACAGCTCCACACAAAGCCCAATGCTTCAGAGAAAGAAAACTGCGCAAGAATATTACGCCCACACCCAGGAAACTAAGCCTTTGCGAGAGTGGTTCACTCAAGAGAATTAGTAAGCACAGGCGCTCATACAAGGAGCTGGCGGCGGTCCTCCTGTACCATGCCCCGTACTCTGATCACCTGCAGATGGTCCTGCGGGGCTGAGGATATCACCAGCCCCAAACCGCCTCCTGAAAGCCACCTCCTGACCCGTTTCCAGCAGTCAGTGGCTGCAGCTGGGGAACCGGTGAGAAACAGGGCGAGAAGCGGCGGGCCGCTGGTAGCCCTGCTGAGGAGCACGCGGACAGAGCCCCTCGCATGGGAGGGGCCCACACGAGGGGCAGAAGGCTGAACTCATGGGGGAAGTGAGGCACGATCCTTCTTAACCCTCACAACCTCCTCGCTTTCTCTAAGGTAACAGAATACTGAGGTTGGGAGAGAAGCCCGGCCGCGGATCCTGGGCCCCAGAGAACATGACGTCCCCGAGGACAAGGGCAGGGTCTCCGCCATGAGCGGCCGGTCTGTGGGACGGGGACGAGCACGAAGCCGTAGGTGTGGACTTCAGTTACGGAGAGATGAGGGAAACAGAAAGCCTCTCCTACCTAAACTGTCACGGAACGCAGAGGCGGCCAGTGGCACGGCCCAAACGGACGCAGGACCAGGCGCAGGCCGCATCCGGTCCTCTGACCACGCAAGGGTCGTTTTCTCCCTGGGGCCAAGTTGTTCCAGAGCAAATGGACCGAGGTGGTGCCGGCCTCCTGGGAGCCAAGCCGAGCCCAGGGCAGCCCCTGCACAGGCCGGGCCCACAGCCGGAGCTGCCTCCAGAGAAATGTCGGGCCTTCTCAGAGCAAACAGCCGGTCACCTGAGGCGAAACTGCACAGGATAGTGTCCTGTCTCCGTTCCGCTCCGGACCGACTGCCTCGAGCTGTTCAGAAGCTCCATCGCCCAACCTTACACAGGCCAGAACCACCCGTTAGGGAACCAGGCCATGGCCACCAGCGAAACGCTGCACTGCGAAGCCACACTATGGCCGACATGGCAGCCATGCGGCGCTTCTGAGGCGCGCGCAAGCACGCAAGCACACGCACGCCCCCAGGGGAGCGCGCACACGGGGGCGCGCACGCATTTGCGCACACGCAGCAGGGTCTTAAAAGCCGTTAGGGCGGAGCCTTCCAGATCCCAAAAGCCATACGTAAACGTTCCGAAGCCAGAAGAACAAAAGTTTTCAGCAAAGCCAGAAAGAGCACCTTAAGGAAACATCAAAAAAGATGCTGGTTTCCTTTAAGTGATGTTCTGGTCCAAGGGGGTTAGCTTCCTGCTTACAACTGACCCTTGAACAACAGGGGTTTGAGCGGCAGGTCCCCTCAAATGCGGGTTTTTTTCCAGCTTCCTCTTTACAGATCTTTAAGGTCACTAAGTGTGGGGGAAAATCTGTGTTGGAGTAGAGGTCACAGCGTGAGGAATCAAAAGGAGGAGGGTCCGAGTCCTGATTCCACCCAAACTGTTCATCTTCCTGCCCTTGGGCCGTTACCCGTCCATCCCTTTGCTTTGGGGTAGTTCGCGGGTTGGCACCCCAACCCCAGTAGCTTGATTTCCAAACTCAAGGGAAGAAGAAAGGCAAAGCCCGACGCCTCCACAAAAGATCACCAAGCACTTGAACGGAAGTGTGACGAGGACCGCAGGACGTCAAGGTCCTTCTCTGATCTGGAGCCGTGCTGTCTGGTGTCCGGGCCTCCTGGAAGGGCCTCTCGTCCAGCTGTCCTCTGTACAAGAGGCCTTGCACACATCCAAATGCAGATGCTGTGGACCACGTGGGCGGGCCAGAGTCCTGACCCCCAAAGGCTGGGTGGGGTTGGGGCCACAGCAGGCTCAACACAGGCTGGGGAAGCAGCGGCATTTTGAAGACCCCTTATGTCCCAAACTTCCTGCAACGTGCTCTCAGAAAATAAGGAAAACCTAGGTTGTCATTCCCCTGATAACCCAAAATGTAACGGGAAGCAGGACAGACACAAGCAAGCCTGTGCTGTCATAATAAAATGTCAAGACCGGTTTTCATAAGCCAGAGATAAAAACTGTCCTCCACTTTTTACCAACCTCTGTTAATAGTTAACATCCAAAACAAACCCAGTTCTTGGTAGAGAGCTGTTCCTATGAGCCAGGTCCCCGGTCCTGGGAGGGAGCGGATGCTCAACACCAGGAAGAGACAGGAGGCGGGAAGCAGCAACCCGAGCGCATCCAAACCCACCCGAACCCCTGGACCAGCATCAGGCAGGCAGGTGCACGAGTGCCAGATGCAACTCAGCCTCACTCCCACCCCCGGGCACCTGGGGGTGGAGGTGGCCAGACTGTGGAGGCGCCCGTGCAGGCGGGGTGAGCGGGCGCATCCCCGCAAGGCTGGAAGGAGGCCAGGGGTTGACAGGGGGGTCTTGGGAGGAGGTTCCGGAACAAGGACAGGTGCTGATCAGACTGAACTCAGACGAAGGTACCGGAGATGAAGTCGGAGAGGCCGTGGGCCCGGGGCTCGTATGCAGTCGTAGGGACTGGCTTTGACTGGAGAGGAAGGAGGAGCCGTCACTCCACAAGGGCTTCCACACCTCAACAACCGGGCCCTGGGCCAGATGGCTGAGGCCACAGGAAGAGGCAAAATCAGGCTCTTCCACCCTTAGTGGCGGCTACGGTCTCTATTCAGTGGGCTGAGTAGTGGGGACCTGGGAGCCAGCATCCTGTTGGCTCCTCTCCACCCTTTACTCATACAGATGCTGAGCCTTCACCATGGCAACCAGAGATACAGGAGGTCCTAAAGGTGTCCAAACCAGCATGAAGCAAATTAAGTTCAAGATCATTTTAGTCTTGACTATACCTCACTGAATTCTAAATATTTAAGTCTATCAACGGTAGTTATGCTAGTTCTATATTAACTACAAAGGTTTGAAAATCATAACATCCTATTTCCCAACATTTCTGAACAGCAAAAAAATGTTTACTGTTCACTGCTATCTAGATACGAATTTGTCATTTTGGTAAATTGAGCCAATAATAAACATCTATGCTTGGTCTTTCTCCTTCATTAAGCTACATAGACTATATCTTGTAATACTTCCTCCATAACCCCTCCATAATATTAGTCACGTTGTACTTTCATTTTTAATGCAATATATGTGTGCATGTATATGCATACACACCTATATACACATGCATAATATATAAATACACATGCATATATATGTACATACATACACATACACTGAGTTGTGATAGTAAATATTTATATATACTTATCACATGTATAGCTTAAAAGTTTCTGAAACTACTCAGCCTTACTACTATATTCCACCTTCCACTGCAAGTCACTTTTTTAAATTGCTGGTTGTGAACTAATGAGTTCATGACCTGCCAATTAGTTGGGCGGTAGTTCTCAAACCCTGGTTGGGCACTTAAATAACTAAGGCACTTAATTAATGACTATTAATGAATTAATAACCCCATGTTCATCACAACATCAGCTGTCCCCTCCTGTCCCCCCTACCCTCCCAACCCACAGAGAACAGCAAACTCCAGTCTACCAGGAAAACTTTAGGGTATCCTGAAGGACCATCCCTCACAGCACAGCCCTGCAGACTAACCAGAAAGCAAAAAGGAGCCAAACGGAAGTCACCCATCTGCATAATCTGTGCATAAGCTCTTCACATAAAGTCTGGGATCCAGTATCCTGAAATAACTTAATGAAAACACATTCTACTGCTAAAGGATCTTTGCCTTTGGCTTTCAATGCTTCGATAAACTTGTAAATGGTCATTAAAATAGGCCCAGCATGGGCACTACTTTGTACCCTAGAGCAGGACAGATTCACACTCAGCTGGTCTGCAGTGAGCCCCAAGAGTCTGCATTTCTTACAAGCTCCCAGGGGTCCCACTGCGGTGACCCAGTAACAAAGCACTAGACAGCCCTGGTCGTTGGCAGGTGAAGATCCCCCCTTAGCCCCCTAATAATATGTGTTCATTGCACAGCGGACCCCTCAGCAGAGAGCACCTGCTTGAAGGCAGGTATTCAGGTGACACCCACAGCATGTTCATGTTGGCTTCAGGTGATGGGAGCACCACTGACAGTGATGGAAGGGCCACCTGGCCAGAGTGGAGGTCAGCACCCAGGTGAGGGAGTGAAAGAATGCAGGGCCAGGCCCAGTGCAGAAACCTATAAACCGCCCAAGAATGAAAAGAGACATCTGTTTGTAAGTAACTCAGACACAACAACTCGGATACACTACACGTGAGCCACGTTCCATCAGATGGGCTCGCGAGAGCTGCAGCAGCTGGAAAATGTATGCTGATGATGAAACCATTGTTCAAAGAAACGTCCATCTACCCCATTTTATGTGAAAGAAATACAGATGCTCCCAATACTCCCATGTTAATCAATCATTTTAATTGAAAATAGATACATGGTTCTACTACCTCATTAGAGGTCAAGTTCGTTAGAGGTCAACGTCCAGTGGTAAAGACTGGTTGGTCATCAGCCAACTGCTTATATTCCATTAGGTCACAGTTTTTTCTTAAAAAATTACCACACTCCTCTTCATTTTAGACTATTCTTAGAAAATATTTCCCAACATTTTCTCCATGAGATCATCAAAAAATAACTATTGAAGTTGAAATTCTACCCACTTGGAAGCAACTATTAACCAACTAGAGCCTGGACATACTGTTCTACATGCTACTGAATTAATAAGGATAAAAATAAAATTCCAGAAAAGCTACACAATTCAGCCTTCTCTTATTTGAGGCCATGGAGTCTTTCATCGTTCTTGCGGGTTTCATTAAACTAAGCACAGGACACTGTAAACTGATTTGCTAGTTTCCACACTTGCTGCCAAATTTCCACTTCTGCAAAAGCGATTTCAACCAGAAAAAAAAGTAAAGCTAATCTTCTAGTTCTTCACATGGTCCAATTTATTCAGAATGTAGGGTAAAAAGTTGGAAGAAAGGAAATCAATCGTTGGCAAATAATGCAAATGTTAATTTATTACCTTTATTGTTTTAATCACTACATTGTCTCAGATCATTTCCTCCTCTGAGTTCTGGAAAGCTTTAAAAACATGAACACTGCCAAACAATGACCTTGTTATAAGCCAAAGTTCAGTTATGTTAAGGAATTTACTACCTTTTAGCTGAAGGAGTTCTCCTGAAAATCCTTCCAAACCACTAACTTTGTTAAGAATTTATACAGGTTTACAATGTAATACTGCATAGCTTCTAAACGTTTTAGAGTTTTACTCTGTGCATTACTTTAGCCTTTAACAAAGCAGTACAAGCTAAGATTAATGACATAGGTGAGGGGAGGGGAGATAGGGAAAGCAGGAAGTGACTTTAGCACAGCAACGCTAGTTACAGAGAATCAAGCCAAGGGCAGGATGCGATGTGTGCGGGATGCTTCAGCTGCGAAGTACCAGAAGGAAGAGTAGTTTTGAAAGCATAACATTTTGCATCCACTGACTTATCAAAAATCTCCCTTCCTCAGCGTCTTCAACAGTAAACTCAGATAAGCACCAAGTTTTCAGATCCTCAGATGAAATTAAATCCACTTAGCCAGAACCCAAACAGCTGAGAAATTCAAATAATTGGAATTTTTGTGAGAAGGAAAATCATTACAACCACAAGACCTTAACACACAAAACGACTGGCCAACTTCCCAGTTACAGTGGCTGCCAGGACCAGGAGGGAGAGGGGAGAGGAAGGGAGGGCCAAGCCAAGAGCAGAAAGCCAGAAGAAAGGGACCAGATGCCCCCATTTGGAGAAAACTGAGGCACAGGGAGAGGAACAGACTGAGGGGAAAGGCCAGGAGTCAGCCCTGTCTGCACCCATCCCCAGAGGCACAAAGTATCCTGCCACTGACGAAGATCACTGAAATCATCGTGAGGCTGGGGGCTCAGCTTGAAAAGCACAAGAATAAAAAGTCTGGTGAAAGAATGCCCTGGTCTGCACGAGACTTAAACCCAAACTCAGAAAGGACAGTTAGTTTACATCCATTAATCCCATACTTCGCCACCTCCCTCTTCCCTTTGACATCCATAAATTTGTTACAATCTGCCATACATAAAATAGGTAAGCAACAAGGATTTACTGTATTAGCACAGGGAATTGTACCCACTGTCTTGTAATAACCTATAATGGAATATAACCTACAAAAAAACCACAAAAACAAAACCGAAGCACTGTGCTGTACATCTGAAACTAACACAATATTTTAAGTCACCTATACTTTAATGAAAACACACAAAACAAAAAACCAACAGTTAGTGACTCACAATCCAAAGCAAGCCACTACCTGGGCCCCAGCACTGCCGCTGGACGCTGCTGCTCGCACAGGGGTGGCCCCAACCTCCCGAGAGCTGACAGACAACGAGGATGACCGGGGACGACGCTGAGGGGCACCCACGTCTGAAGGGAGGGTGGCTGGCTCAAGCTACAAGGCAACAGGAGCCAGGTCTGAGCGCAGGGAAGCATCCCAGGCATGTGAGCTGCGCAGGTTGTTTTTAGAAAGTGAATTATCATGCGTAGGCTGCCCCTGGAAACCTCCACAATTCCTGAGAAAACTGTCCTTGTTCTGCTCAAATCCCACCACGTGTGAAGGCGGACTGGTGCCGCTGCTTCCAAACAAGCGAGACAGACCACCTTCTGGTGACTGTTGTGCTGCAGGCCTGTGTGTGCGCACACGCCTCCAGGGGCTGCAAGTACAGTTTCCAAAAGTAACAAACATTTCTTTGATAATTTAAAAGTGCATGACTCTACATGATCGCATGCAGAAGCTGTTTCAAATACACTTAATTATTGGGGTATTTTTGCAAATACAGGTATAACTGAAGACCGCGACTCAATTTCAGAAGTCATCTCCGTAACTCAGACTTGCAGTCCGAGGAGCTTCTACTAGCTTCCCGCTTGCCACAGGCACCCTGCTGACTGCGGCCAAGACCTTGGCCAGGACTCGGGAGATGAGGTTATTCCATGTGCAAGAGGATTTATTGGGCAGTAAGCACAGAAGATTTTCAATCTCACTGAAACAGAACAATTGCAGTCAGATTTGCTCTCACTCAGAATTCTGTTCATGTCAATTCTACAACCAAGTCAGTGACTCCCACCCTTTGGGGTTGGGATGAAACTGTAGCTAATGCCGGAAGGCAACCCCAAGGAGGGAGGGGCCAGGAGCCCTGCAGGACCTCCTGGCTGAGTGTACTTTAAAGCAGCTCCCTGCTTTCCATGTACAAGCTGTCACCAGCTACCATCTCAATGTGAACATCACTTTGGCAGCTTTCCTTTGATCTAAGACCGCTGTTTGGCAATTTAAAAACATCTCATTCTCAGCCACGCCCAGCAGAAGCCCAGACCTGGAGTCGGCAGCCACCGCAGACCCTCAGAATTCTTCCGGCCTCTGGACACAGCACCATCACGCAGGAAAGAAAAGAAAAGGCGAAAGCCCCAGTGTGTGGCCTTCCTCAGTCTGTGGCATGCACTCATCCCCCAGACTATCTGAGCAGAAGAATAAAGCAAATGTCCTGCCCTCAGGGCGCCCACCATCTGCTTGGGAGTCTCCAGCCTCCAGCCAGTAGCAGGAAGATTTAACACTTTGTAGCAAAATGGTCTTTTATGCTTCTGGGTCCAAAGGGACCCAAAAGGGGGTGGGGTCTGGGCAAGTGCTACTCCCTCCAGCCCGGACCCCACCTCCTGGGTACTGTCTCAGCTCCCCTGAGTCAGAATCTCTAGGAATCTGCATTTCAAAAAGCTCATCAAATAATTTGTCAACATACTGACATGTGGAAAACAGGTCTAAACCCAAATTAAACTGACCTGAGGGAAGGAGGGAGGCAGGCGGCTTAGCAGTCAGAGGTGGGAGGAGATGCGGGGCTCTGGGCAGCTGAGTGAGGACTGACACCGAGCCACCCTGCCTGGGTGACCCCAGGACCCACAAAAGACCGAGGAAGCGACTAGCGAGGGGGGAGTTCACATCCTGGGTACACACTCCATCCCCAAATGACTGAGGGAGGCCCTCTTACCTTTCCTGGTGATGTAACTGCTCTGGAAAAACAGAGAAGAAGCCTGCCCTGCCCTGAGTGTCTGGAGCAGCTCATTCCAGCCGCTGAAGATTAGCCCAGAGGAGCACGCTCCTCTCCGGGCAACATGCGGCTGCACAGCCAAGGAGGGTGGCCTCCAGGCAGAGGGGCCAGGAAGGGTGTGGTCTGTTGGGTGGCGCTAGAGAAACAGGGTGCCACAGGCTGCAGAGGGAGCGGGGCCCAGAGAAAGAGCCCCAAGCCAGGCCACTGTGACCGCATGGTCAGCTGTGTGTCGTTCTGGGGATCCCAGACCAGGAGCATCAGCTTCCCCGGGAAACACATGAGAACAAAGTCTCAAGCTCCACTCGCCACCTGCCAATTCAGAAACTGCATTTTAAGGAGCCCTCCAGGTGATTCTGACACACACTGAAATCTGAGATTCTCTCGCTATAGCACATAAAGGACACTCAAGGAGGGGAGAGGAAAAACTAGAGGTCAAAGGCACAGCGGTCTTGGAACTTCCCTGGTGGCGAAGTGGTTAAGAATCTGCCTGCCAATACAGGGGACACAGGTTCAAGCCCCGGTCTGGGAAGATCCCACATGCCGCGGAGCAACTAAGCCCATGCGCGGCAACAACTGAGCCTGCACTCTAGAGCCCATGAGCCACAACTACTGAAGCCCACGTGCCTAGAGCCCGTACTCCCAACAAGAGAAGCCACCGCAGTGAGAAGCCTGCGCACCGCAACGAAGAATAGCCCCCGCTCACCACAACTAGAGAAAGCCCACGCACAGCAACAATGACCCAACGCAGCCAAAAATTAATTAATTATTAATTTTTTTAAAAAAGGCACAGCGGTCTGTCCCGAGGCTGTTGCGAAAGTCCAAGCAAGAAACACTGGGACTCAAAGGCAGTAACTACGAGTAAGAATGGAAATGGTCAGGTGAAAAAATACTCAGAAGTAAAACCACAGGACTTGGTGACACGGAGATAGACTAGACGTGCAGGGAGGAGGGGGCAGAGCCTGGCTAGGGTACCCAGCTTTAGGTCAGGCAAAAGAAAAGAAAGCTTTTATGTCATTGCACAGACAAGTCTTGCCAACGTCTGCCTCAACTTTGAAACACTCAAGTCTGTTACAAGCCACCTTGGGATCCTCCAGATTCAGGAAGATTGTACTTTAAATGCTTTTATACAACAGCACAGGTATGACACGCACTCAGGTGTCTTCTCCAGCTACATTCTCCAGCAAGGATCTCGAGAAGCTTCATAAACAGAAATCAATCCAGATTCAGTCTTGGAAAAAGAGAAAGGCTACAGAACTTCACACAATCCAAGTGTAGCCACTTGCAGAGAAAAGTAGGAAACAATGCTTGACACTCACCCTAATTCTGAATAGAAAGGAAACAGCACATTGTCTAATACAAAACACATGTTAAAGGGTTCTCTGCCCAAGAATGTCATTTACCCAAGTTATTGGGCTCAGGATATGTATAAAAAACGTCCATTCTTAATTAGCTACACTCATGAAGGACACTGTGTAACTAAACAATGGCAAATACTTCAAAAATCATTCATTTCTGGCTTTATAAAATGATTTTACACTTATCATTAAATTTGGGTGTGTCTAATGTTCTGAATATTCTCTTTTTGAAGAGGAGCAAGGCCCACTCTGAGGATGTGACTCCAGGGAGCTGGGAAGCCATCCAGTCTCCAGGCCGCATCCTTCCCTCGGCGGCTTAGCTGGGACCAGCAGGACCATAAGGCCTGCCTCTTCCTCGCTGTGCCCGCCATGCTGAGCCGCAGTACGCCTGGCTGGAGGCCCACTATCTGTGAGCGCAGCCATCCACGAAGAGAGCTCGCAGGGCCGTGAGGAAGCCAGAGAAGGAACGGGGAGGGCAAGCCATCCAGCCCAGAAGAGGAGGCTCACTGGGGCCTCAGTGGTGCCTGCACGGCTGTGGGACCCACGTGGAAGGAAAGCCAACCTGCTCTGAATCACAGGCACGTTTCAACCCATCTGCACTGGCCTTGAAGGGGCGGTGTTTGAAGTGATGAGCTCCCCGTCGGCAGGGAGGCTCCAGCCATGGCTGGACGGCTCCTTTTAGTCAAGTGACAGGACAGAGGGACGTCACACTGATGGTGCAGGTTACCACTCCTGTCCATGAGACAGAAGGTCAAAAAAGACAAGGCAAGTCCTGGAGAGAAAGACATCTTTGCAGAGGGAAGGAAATCGTGGGAGAAAGAAGAGCAGCAACAAATAATCAGCCAAGTCCAAGATGCTACACGGAGCATCTCGCCATTTGCCACTACTGTCATGTGCCCCCTTCACCCCAAACACGAACAAATTTGTGTTTGTGTAAAACCACTACTACTCAGCCATTCATCAAGCAGATTTGAGAAAGATTTGCCAAGTGCTCTAATCCATGTTAGCCATTTATGACCAAGCCAGGGTCCTGGGCAAAGAAGAGCTGGGGGCGTGCCCTGTTCACAGACATCCAGGGGCGTCAGCCAGGAGAAAACGTTTGCTGTTGTGCTCAAAAGAAGCTGAGGGGCTTCCCTAGTGGCGCAGTGGTTAAGAATCCACCTGCCAACGCAAGGGACATGGGTTCGAGCCCTAGTCTGGGAAGAAACTACATGCCGCGGAGCAACCAAGCCTGTGCGCCACAACTGCTGAGCCTGCGTGCCACAACTACTGAAGCCCGCGCACCTAGAGCCCGTGCTCCGCAACAGGAGAAGCCACCGCGTCACTGCGCACCTCAACAAAGAGTAGCCCGCTCGCTGCAACTAGAGAAAGTCCGCACGCAGCAACAAAAACCCAAAGCAGCCACACACACACACAAAAAAGCCTTATTAAAAAAAAAAAAAAAAAGAAGCTGAGGCAGCAAAGACACATCTACCAGCTGTAGTACAGGGGCCGCTCAACGGCCAAGCAATGACCTTCAATAAAAATCAGCATGTGCTCTTAGGAGGTTATTCAAAAATAAAGTATAGCCTTTTCTCTTAGAGGGGAAGATGGAATGAATACCCCTTGAGTTGTGTGAACAGCACAGACAGACAGGCAGGATAAGTAGACAGAAATAGAAATAAATAACAGATAAAGATGACAGAGGTGACTGATAGATAAACAGACAGAAGGTGGATATAAATAGATGATAAAGATGACTTAGATATAAAATCAGAAAACAAGAAACAACTGGAAGAAAATGAATCAAAAGTGTATAACAACGTAGGACGCACTTAACAGAACATTCTAAGGCTTGTGGTTCCTTTTACTTAGTGCCTCTCTAAGAGCTACAACTGTAGGACGTTTCAGTAGTAAGGTTCATTTTACCCAAAAGTCAATTAGAAATTAGGAAGTACTCACAAACTATGCAAATTCACCTTTCATTGAAGGAGGTGTTATAGGATTGTACAAGCACTCCAGGAAAACAACAGCCTCCAAAACCAGAGCACATTTCAGGAACACACGGTCATCCTGATCTGAGGATAATATGACAAACTGCAACCCCCCTGCCCCAGGGGTCACTTGTCTGTGTCTAGGGGTGAACAGCGGCAGACCTGCCCTTTCTGCACAAAATTGTGAGTCTCCTTCAGAGAGCATTTTCTGGGACCTTGTTTTACAGAGGTTAAAAGGCCAGTGGTTCTGACCCAATCCTTTCTCTGCCTCCTTTGAACACTATCGTATCCAGCTAAGGAAAGAGGAAATACGCCTCTGGACAGACCGAACCACGGCCTTAGTAACAGGCTAGAAAGAAATATTATTGGCCTAAATACTGAATTGATGAACAACAATTTATCAACTGCAAACTTCTATAAGGTGTAATCAGATCACAAAAGCTTTTAAGGGACCTGGTAAAAGAAAGGAAAGGCAATTGTGAGAAAGAATTTAACCTCGAGGGCGCCCATGACAGAGTCCATACCCTGAACTTCCCTCTAGTCATGTTTAAACATTTGTGTAAAGTCAGACAGAGGAAGACAAATACTATATGATCTCACTTATATGTAGAATGTAAAAAAATACAACAAACTAGTGCATATGACAAAAAAAGAAGCAGGCTCACAGATATAGAGAACAGACTAGTGATTGGTTACCAGCTTGGGTGGGGGGCAACATAGGGGTGGGGAAGTGGGAGGTACAAACTATTGGGTATGAGACAGGCTACAAGGATGTATTGTACAACACCGGGAATATAGCCAATTTTTTTTATAATAACTGTAAATGGAGTGTAACCTTTAAAAATTGCATAAAAATTTTTTAAATTAAAAAGAAAGATGGGTTTCGGACAATGGAATTTCTTTTCTGAATATTAAGTAAACAACAAGGAATAGAAGCAGACACTGGAGCTCTCACATCTTTTCAGCTGCTACCTGGCCAACGTATGTGTGCTTTTTTTTTTTTTTTTTTTTTGCAGTACGCGGGCCTCTCACTGCTGTGGCCTCTCCCGTGGCGGAGCACAGGCTCCAGACGCGCAGGCTCAGCGGCCATGGCTCACTGGCCCAGCCGCTCCGTGGCATGTGGGATCTTCCCAGACCGGGGCACGAACCCGTGTCCCCTGCATCGGCAGGCGGACTCTCAACCACTGCGCCACCAGGGAAGCCCAGTGTGTGCTAACTTTTACTCGCTATCATCTGTCAAAACTGCCACCAGCCCTGGAGCAGGGTTTCCCAGCCTCGGCAGTACTAACATCTGGGGCTTGTTGTGGGTGTGTCCTGTGCACTGCAGGACATTTGCAGGCTCCCTGGTCTCTACCCACCAGATGCCAGGAACACGTCCCGACTACCAGTTACGACAACCAAAGATGTCCTCCTGACACGGGGAGGCAAAATCGCCTCCAGTAGGACCTGTGTTATAAAGCCTCCAGAGCCACAAAAAGCACCCCTCATGATGCTTAGTTTCTCACCATTCGAGGCCCCAGGCTGCACTCTGGACCCCACGACGTTATCTTGCAGATGCCTGCCATGAACAGGTGGGTGGGTCAGGGCAAATCCACCACAATGAGTGGCATCTTCTACCAAAGGCCAGTCTAACACACGCGACCATAAAGGAACAAAGGCAGGCGTGGGATTCCTCTCTGGCCGTCAGAAGAAGGGCTGCATCTCAAATGCATGCCTTCACACCGGGCTTCTGGGGACCGCTAAAAGGGAGATTTTCAAAGCAGTCCTTTTCCACAGGAGCCAGGCCTCTTCACTCTTTACCATTCAATTCACTAGGCCTCGACGCCTGGGGCCTGGCCCCTGGCCGGCAGGTCACCCGTACCCCACCCACAGCTCCCCCGCCCACAGCTCCCCCACCCACAGCTCCCCGCTGCTCCTGCACTTAGCAGAAGCACCTTTAACTAGAAATGATTTGTGACAGCTCATAAACAGCTCTGAACACAAACCATTGTCAAAGGAGGTATTAACAAATTTGCACTTCTGAGCTCCCACACAGGCAATTTTCTCATCATTCTGACAAGAGAAACGTTTAAGGAAAGCGCAACAAACAGTTCTGAGATCTATGGGCAAGGTTTTCCAAATAAGCGCACCAACACCCGTCAAACAGCTATTGCATTTCAGCAATTTCCTCTCACCCCAGCAGGTGCAGCTGCGACACAGGTGCCGACACCTGGGCTCCCCCTGGGCAGTCCCTCTCCTGACCCTTTCCGTAGAAGAGAGAGGGCTCCCTCCAGCGTGCCAACACCCATTCCGGCTCACCAGGCTCAAAGCATCTGTGGCTGCCAGGCCACCAGAGATGCCGTGGGGGGTCCCTGCTCACAGGAGCCCTACGACCCGCTGGCTTCCAGGGGATTTAAGCCTGGATCCCTGGGGAGATGCTGCCCCGAAGCAAGACTTGCCTCACTCAGCCCCTCCAGTCTCCGGGACCCTGTTAGGAGGCAGATTCTGACCGTGCGTAGGGGTGGGGACCAATGTGCATTTCTAATCAGTGACTCAGATAACAGAGGCAGGAAAGGGGCCTGAATTTAAGAGGAGCGATTTCTACTCCCAACACAGAGAGGCCCCACCTCAAATAGAGAAGGAGGTTCCAGAGGAAGGAAGCAGACTTAGATCCACCCAGCCTCCCGCTGCTGTTCGGGGCGCTTCCCGATCTCTGTCCCATTGACACATAACCGCTGCTCTAATTCCAACAGCACGCAGGGCTCTGGAGCTGTGTGGGAACACGGCGCCCTTTTCCTGGACTTGAGACTGTGACAGCCTCCTCTCCCTCGTCCCGACATCACCCAGAGGCCCCGTGAGTCCTAAGACAAGACATTGCTGTCCCCAAGCCTGGACCGGCTCCTTCCACAGAGACCTGGGGGCCATCCAGGACCATGCATGCACAAGTGCACATGTACAAACATGCACACACACATGCCTGCACACGCGCACCTGGGTGCCCTCCCGGCTCTTCTCCCGCAGCACAACCTGCAACACTCAGACAAGCTCTGGCCTCTAGGCCTTTGCACAGAGCTCCCTCGGCCTAGAATCTTCCCAAATGCCATCTGGGCCGCTCAGGGGTCCCTCCTCAAATGCCACCTCACTGAGGAGGCCTGCCCTGCCCCCCAGCCATGGAAACCCACCTTATGTTTAACAGTAGAGGTTTTGAAATTAAAAGAATCAGGGGGTTTTCTTCTAAATGTTCTGTTCTCATCTCGTTACCTGTGAGCATGTTTGCTGGTTCAGGTCACTCTGGCTAGAGTAGCGCACGTCCTGTTCCATCCCAGCCACGAATGGAAAGACAATTTTGGATGTGGCTGTGAGAGCAAACTCCACGGCTGGAGTTCTAGGCCCGGCTCTGCCCCAGGCAGCCGAGTGGCCCCCAAGCAGCCCGGCCCTATCTGCACCCGGCCTCCCTCTTCTGTGCCCGGGAGAGCCTCCCCACACCCCCTGCCAGTCTCCCCACTGCGGCCAAGAGAAAACAGTTCATCATCCACTGCACAGTCTCAGGAGGGGAAACCCTTAGCCAGTCCGGCGCCCAGGCAGCTCTCCCCCACTGCACATCCCTCCCAGGGAACCAGGGGACCCCTCCCATGTTCATGCCCTCCTGGCTCTCCCAAGGGGCAGGTCCAACTTTACTCACAGTACTGCCTGGTCACCACACCCCCCCACCTGACAGTCAGCTCTGAGGCAGGCTGAGCTCACAGAGCGTAAAGGGACAGGTACAGCCCTGTGCCCAGTCAAGAAAGTGTGCTCATTCCTACAGAAAATGAAAACGTGATAGATTCTGATCAGCAGGACTTTAGGAGAATATTAGAAAGACTATTCTGAATTCCAGGGTGTTCTGTTTTCGATGAATCCATTCCTCTTTCCTTCCTGCCTGCAGGATTTACAGGGCAACACACCACACCTCCCCTTACCAGTCATAATCAACCCAGAGGAATCTGCCTGCTGAAAACAAATCAGTCACAAGAAAGATGTCTCAGACACCCTGATGCTAGTTTACCCTGCAGGCTTGGGAATTCCTTCAAAGAGTGGGGAAAAGGAGAAGAAAGAAAGGGCTTTAAATATCCCTCTTTCTAGATCCACATTAGTCTCTATAAAGAAATGGAGGAAATGACACTGTCGGTGAAGACCTGAGCGTGTTCCTGCTGAGATGGCAGAAGACACAGGAGGCTGTCTGCCTCCCCCACAGAGGCTGCCTCCGGTCAGGGGAGGCCACTTCCCCAGGATGGCAGCTCCCTGAGTCCACGAGGCTGCAATGCCCATCGCTTCTTCCTTCCTTCCGTCCTTCTCCTATGGCACTGACAGTGCATCCAGGCGGTGCCCCTCTGGGATGGGGCCCAGGCCAGAAGAGGCGGTGGCCAGGAGCGTGCAGGCCAGGACCCTGGGCCCTGGACCCCCGGGTGCACATTGGTCTTACACCATCTGTGCCCTGAGGCCTCGTGGCCCAGGCAGAGGTTTGGAAAATGAGCAAAATGCCAAGACACAAAATAAACAGAAGAAAAGCCTGACAGGACTACACGACACAATGCCAGGAGCAAGGACAGCCCCTCCACAGACACCCCTGCAGACCCCCACCCCCCATGCAGGGCCCCCCCAACCCCGCCTGACTCACACACCAGCCCATGGCATCGCAGTTCCTTGCCCCATGTAGTTCAGTGGTTGCCACACGCCTCATGATCGTCCAAGGCTCCACCCTGTGGGGTGTGGACCCGGTCCCATGAGGACAGTGTGACCCACACTTATGTGACAGATGCTTCAGCATCTACCCATAAGGAACTCCTGACACTTCAGATGATTAAGTGCAGAGGCCGGGCCTTGTCGTCCCCTTCCTGATGCACTAGGACCCACCAGGTTGGGTTTCCACCCACAGTTGCAACATCAGCAGGGCCTGCAGAAGCGCACGGTGGGCATCCAAGGCCCCCGAGGCCAGTCCCCCAGTCAGCACAGGGCTGGGGTCCTGCCCAGGTCTCCAGCATGGTAAGTGACCACAGCAGGGACGAACGCACACCTGCAGATGAGCTTCAGCAATGACATCAGCTTTTCGTCAAACTTCATTCACAACAGCAGACTTATTACTCCATCAACACGCACTGTTCCCTGCTGGAAGACCCAAGTCCCCTTCAGACAATCCGATTTCTATGGATCCACAAGAAAAGCATTCTTTTCAATTTGCCTTCTTTGGTCACCAGGGCTGAGTTTTCATACAAACACTAACTTGCCTTAAAGACCAGTAAGAAAAGCGTCTGGCCTCCTCCAGGCACTGGGCACAAGGTCTGGAATTCCACAACTGGGTAAAGGAACTGTTACATCTCCTTAAAATGTAAATAACCCCAAGGGATCAACATTGATAACACTATCACTATTACCACCTCGGTGTGAAGTAGCTTAGCAGTTAAACCTATAGACCTATTTACTAGTAGGCTGATAGTTCATTCATTCACTCAACAAACATGAGCTTTCATTCTTTTGTTTCCCCAGGATGCCTAACAAAATTGCTAGTGAGGCATATGATACATGCTTTCTAAAAACGTATGAAATGTAACCTTAAATGAACACTCCAACCAGTTCTACAGAATCCCAACCACAGGGTCCACCCGTGAGCTCTGCAAGAAGTACAAACTCCACACAGGAGCACTCACACATAAGGCTTGCTGTGCGTGTGTGCAACTGTGTGTGTGTGTATGTGTGTGTGAATCTAAACATATATATGAATGTATGCGTCTGCATGTGTGTGTACGTGTGTATCAGGAAGACACCCCTAAGCTTTTGATGGCAACTCCTGAAGGTGTAAAAGTGATTGTATTAACCACAATACACTCCATGTGGACCAATAAATAATTTTTAAAGATTTCAAAGGTTAATTAGTAACTATAATAACAAAAAGAGAAGAATGGGCAGGTAATAGAGAAAACTGGGGCCTTTACCATAACATCAATTTAATTTATGGCAGTTAAGTTTAATAAGCGATAGCTAGCTAAGTGGGTGGACTGGATGGATGGATGCTGACATAGTGTCAAGGGCTGTGCCCATATTTTGTCTCATTGTTCCTCCACACTGTCTGAGAGATGGTTTTATGCCCAGTGGACAGTTAGTAGTGCACCCAAGGTTAAGAGCCGGAAGGTGGCAGAAGCCAGGACAGCTGGCCCTCAGCAAGGCGGCCTCGCCGCTTAGAAAGCCCAGGTGTACAGTGGTTGGGAAATTATGAGCTGCTGGGATCAGACACAAATACACAAAGTGCTCAGATGTAAAGGGCAGCTCCAAGCCGCTCAAAGAGGGGCTTCAGAACAAGGGGTGTGGGGACAAAGACACGAAGGTGAAGGGTTCGAAAGAGGGGCCGCCAGACAGCAGACGAGACCTCACTCGGGGATGGGGGCTGGGGCTGCTGCTCCCTGAGCAAAGGGGGGCGACCGGGGCTCCGACCGGATATCAAGCCGAGTGAAAGGCCAGAGACTGAACTAAACGACTTGGAAAGCTGCTTTTATTAGAGTCAAGTAAAACACTTTTTCTACCTACCACATAAAAGACATCTCTGCCACAACTACCATATTTTAAAGGTAAAATACTAAGAATCTCTGTATCACTGTTCTGAAAGGTCCATTTCTCAATGAAAATCATTAGGAAGCGCTTGAAGGTGCTTCTGCATCTGACTAAAGTTATGAAGCTCCTGCCTGCCTCTCTGTGCCCCCACCCATCATGATCAGACATCACGAATCACCCAAACAGTTCCAGGCCTGAAACCACAACACCAGTAGGAATTAAACAGCCTCTGCATCTCAAACCTCAATTCCTAAACCATAGAAGAAATGTGAACTGGTGCTGCGGTGACCTGACATTTCCTTCTCTTGAGTAAAACTTGAAATACCAAAATCCTAAACAGAATTGTTTCAATGGACTTTCCCAGACAGTCAAAAATAAAGGGTTCCTGCAAGTCAACATGTCTGAAGTACTTTGCTTATTCAAACTCATATTTTCTCTCCCCTAAAACCTTCCATCTTTTGTTATGATTTTAAGTTTATGCGTATTTTTGTAGCTATCTTTAAATCACTCCTGGCAGAAGCTGGGCGTGCACAAGGAAATCAACAGAACACCACCATTGCAAGAGGGACAGGCCAAGACCTCCGCAATGCATCCTCTAGAGACGCGACACGAGCTACTCCCCAGCTAGACTGCAGGGTCTGAGCCCTATGCCCACATCAGAGGGCGGCAGGCCACGGGAGCCTTTCCGGACATCTGTCTCCTGCAGGTAGCGGACGGGACGTGTATACCCGTCCACGTCCCCAGAGCCCAGCCTACTCTGACCTCTGTGGACATGAGAGTCTGAACCATGACCCCTGCAACATTCATGTTAAATGACAGTAAAATACGGAGACACAGCAGACAGCGGGTGATCATCTCTGTAACCTGGGCCCCCAGTGAGAGTGCTCAGTAAGGTCCCAGGATACCAGCCTCTGGAGGCCCGGTGTGAGGGGAACGGGGGCCAGGATGGAGCAAGGCATCTGAAGGAACTGCCCCTGCTGGCACCGACTTCGAAGGGACCCCAAGGTTCCAAGGGTCGCCCCTGCACCTGCCCACCAGTCGGTTGGGGTGAGAACCTGCAAGGCTGGCTGACCATCAAGACCCAGAGGACAGCAGCCTTTTGGCAGGAAGGCCTCAGGGCCTGAATCCACTGGCTGCTTGCTCTGCTCCTGAGACACCGTCTGACCACAAGGAAGTCCATTTTGCCAAGGTTCTGCCACCTCCATCCCTGCGTGGGATCTCTGCCCCATCTGAATTCTCTAAGTATCAGAACCTCTTCGTCAGGTTGACGCTGGATGTGACACCTGCTGGGACTCACCCCTGAGGAGCGCTCAGGCTGAGCTCGCCAACCACAGACGGCGGGAAATTACACAGGACCCACTGTGGCCCCCATGGAACTTTACTGTCCTCGGGTCGCTACACATGTGAGGTGTGAACAGGGTTACGAAGGAAGGAGTGCAGACCAGGTCTGCCTGAAGCAAGGCTGATGCTTTCTTTGGCAGAAATCACGAGAAAACCACCATTTGCCTTGATCCCCAGCGCTGGCCGTGTCTCCTCCATCTGTTCTCCAGCATCTCTGCAAACACACTACGCGCCAGGCCCTGCGTTGGGTACTTGGAATATAGAAGAGGGCTCAGAGGTCGTGGTCTGTGCGGAAGGCAGGTATGAGAACAGTCAAGTGGGAAACAACGGTGTGAGCAGGCGTGCACACACACACTATGGTCAAACTCTGAGCACAGGGGAGGGCGGGGACATGCCGGCCTGGGATGCTGACATGGGGCACCTCATGGGAAGGGGCGGGGAGGCAGCACCTCCCAGAGAACGCAAAGGAAGGCGGGGCGGTGGGGGGGAGTGAGAGCCTGCAGAGGGCACGTGGGAGGGGCCGGGCCGAGGAGCCTGCACCCCCAGCACCTGCAACTGGACCACACAAGGCCGCCCCAGCTGCTCTGCGTGTAAATGAACCTGTGACCTCCTAGAACACCTTCCTTGGCCACACATGGGACCCGTCTCCATCACTGAAATGGGTCTGGGTCGGGTCTTTCAAACCACTCCTCTTTAAACACAGGGCAAGGCTGTCTGGAACATGGCGAGACCGAAGAAAGATTGATACCCTCTGAGCTCTCCTCACCAGCCCACTAGAAGCAGCCCCCCAACGCAGCACACTGGGGGATGGGGGGCACACAGGGCTCTGGAGTCCCGCAAACCAGCGAGGAGAGCAAGGCATCCCCACCCCACGCTGGGTTCTAAGGGTAAAGAACGCAGTGTGCAAAGAGAGCACAGCCTTTCTGAGACTATTCAAAGCCCCCTGGACACCAGAACTTTCATTTGCTCATTAATACCTATAATTCATCCTAACTAATCAAAATTCATACTAAGTAATTCACCAGCTAATTAGAATTTACAAGGGCGTCAATGCCATTCAGGGCAGCTCATTTAGAAGCCACCAAAATCCTTACACAAGACACGGGGGAAAAGGAGAACTGAGTCTGTTTAAACTTCTAAGTGGTCCCATCAATACTCTTTATTCCCTCAAATCCCATAGCCCAGGAGGCTGTTCTCACTGGATTAGCTGCGTCAACATTTCCAGTCCCTGCTCCCCTCCCCCAGGCCCCCCCGCCAGCCAGCCAGTCGAGGACACACACCTTTCATCCACACTCAGGAGCTGTGCTGGGCAGCGCTGGGTCCACACTCCTAGTACAGGCTCGGTCTCAGCCCCACCCCAGAGGTCTTCTTGTTCGGTCTCTGCAGGACCCTTAAAGTACCGCACCTTGGGTGTGCATTTCCACCGACGGGAACCTAGTCGGTGGGCCCTGCGCCGCCCCCTCGCACTGCCCGCTGGTTCAAGGTCTCGCTCACTCACCTTTGCTCTTGACTAACCACCAACTCTGAAACAACCCAGTTTATCACAGAAACTCAGCAAAGATACAGAAATCTTCCTTTTGTGTGAAAATCTGCCGCCCAAATAAAGAACTCGGTTCCATCCAAAGGAGCTTCAGAGACGGACATCCAGGACTGCAGGCAAGGCAAATCCAGTGTCCTCCCAGGTGAGCAAAGGAGGTACCAACAGGACGTGACACATTTGGGGATGAGCCAGACAGCGGAGTCTCTGCCTCTCTGTGAACTCAGCAGGCGTCCTCAGAGTTCTGCCTCTGGTCTCTGTCCCAGATAATGACAGAAACCCTGGATCCGTCCCGTGCTTGAGTGGAAACGTGACCAGAAACCCCTCCAACTCGGGAAAGGCAGATACTGGGAGCCTTGTCATGTCTGCACCTCCCAGCAGTTCCTGGGGTTTGGGTGGGTTTCCAGAGCACGTGCTGCACGAGCAAGGATGGAGCACGAGCAGCTCCGCCCCGACACCTGTTTTTCCTACATAAACAGCCCAGGAACCGGGGCTCTGAGGAAGCAGGCTCCCCGGGGAGCACCAGACTCCACGGGAGCCACTCATTTTGGAGACAGATCTTAACAACATGTGACCTTCGACAAGTTGCTAACGTTCTCTGGGCCTCAGTGCCCTCATCTGTAAAACGCAAATGATCGTCACACAACACAGCCCCACAAATGAACAAAATCCATCAAGAGAAATCCTGTGTGGGGAGTGCTGGGGGGAGGCTGGCACAGGGCTCTCAGTGGCGAAACTGAGGCCAGAGGTCTTGAGTGACTGGTGCCTGACCCAGGGTGGTCGAACAATAGTGTCCACTGAAGGAAGGGGCTGGGAGCAAGAAGCCACATTTCCTGAATGTCTTCCAGCGGCTTTTCCCATTAAAGCAGAATCACCCTCGTTCCACCAGACCCTGCGGCTCCGAAGGAAGTTACCACGTCGTCTCCAAGGCAGGAGGACAGGGCATGCTGGCCAGTCCCTGCCCCAGCCCGTTGGTCACCACGGCCTTCCTTTGTAGATGGCGTCTAGACGAGAGGAGTGGGTGCCACCAGGGCATCTGCATGGGGAGGACACCGCGGAAGCACAGGACCAGCCGATGGCAGGACATGGGGCAAGGCGCCTCCCACAAGCCCAGTCCCCAGTCCCTGAAGCAGACGCCTGAGGGTCACGATCACCCCACCTTCCGGGGGGGGGAACCGGAACTCAGCAGGACCTAAGACCACACCCCACATGGACAGCAAGCACAGCCCCAACACAGGGGGGTCAGGGAGTCCCCCACCGGGGCTCTAGGACCCCGCCTCCAACCTGCTCATTAGCCCCTTCCTCTGGGGCAGCTGTGGACGCCCCTCCCCCTTCTCTGTGTCGCTCTGCCTTGCTCTCCCTCAAACAGGAAACAACTTTACTGCTCAAGTCACGACGTCCCCACCGTGACCCAGGACAGACACTTACAACCGTTTCTCTAGATCAAGGTGGGACCATGTTGGTTCTGAGCAGCTGCGGGAGGGGTGGAGATGCCAGCACGGGGGCAGAAGCAGCAGCTAATTCTACCCACACCGGACGCTGGGCACCCAGTCAGGACGCTCCAGCAGCAAAGATGGAGTCTCAGAAGGCAGGCAGGGCGGTCTCGCAGGTGACCCCAGTTGACCCCAGGCACAGAGCAGGCAGAGGCTGCTCTTAGATCAAAGCCAAATGGTGATTTGAGGGGAAAAGATGGAATCATGATTCTGCATGTAATTGTTTTCACATCAAGGAGAAAGTCCGCTGTATGTAGGGCGCTGGGGGCACGTGTGGTGCCAGATGGAGCCGCTCTCCGTTAGAGTAAACCTCACAGTCCCCATAGCAACTCCCTCCATGCTTCCAAGATGCTTAAAAAGACACACATCACATTGTTTTCCACAGTTTTTCAGAAACTGACTTTTTGTTCCATGGCCTGAAGAAATCAAGTTCACTGGTGATTTTCTTGCTATAAAA
This sequence comes from Phocoena phocoena, assembly GCF_963924675.1. Lineage (NCBI taxonomy): Eukaryota > Metazoa > Chordata > Mammalia > Artiodactyla > Phocoenidae > Phocoena > Phocoena phocoena. The sequence continues at coordinate 62,651,643 of NC_089231.1, read as the reverse complement.
AAGATCATTGTAGCAAATACGGAAAAGGTAAAAAGATGGGATTTCAAAATCTCCCTCGGGGCTACAATGGAGACATCCATTTTTAAGGTCCTGGTGCATCTCTCTGCAGCCTGTTTTCCAGAGGAAGGTGGGTGTGCCCACGTCAGTCCAAACAGATTCCTGACGGAGGCAGAAAGTGAAGATCGGTACTCGAGACAACCCACCCCCGCTGGTCGGGGCAGGACCGCAGATGTGTCCCCTGGACGTGGGGAGACCCCCACCTCACCATAGGCACAGCTAGTGTGTGGTGACACATCACACGGGCTGAAATCCATCAGCGGAAATGAACCACAGTGTTACTTGCCACTAACTGGAATTTGTCTTATTCAGGATTTTTTCCTTGTTCCACTAAATACTTAGTTTTCACATCCTTGTGGATTTTAAATCCAAGGCAACAAAACACAACTCAAGAAGACGTATCTAACACCAGAATAAAAGCACAGTCAGGTGTCTGGAGGATGAGTCAGGCTCCCAAGTACCTGTCAAGGACTTAGTCTTCTTTGAAAAGATGGAAAAACAATGCACAGATGATAATTTTCTCTACTTTGAACTTTTCCTGATCCCAAGAACAGAAGAAGACAGCTAAGGAGAACCAAGAAAATAATAAAGACACTTGGTCTAAAGGGAAAATCTCTACCTATGATGATCTTAATAAAGTTAACAAGTCTGATGATCTTTTATAGTTTGATTAATTTGCTTAAAACAAATAGATAATATTTCATTCGTCCGCAGTTTATCTGGCCAGCAGGTTAAACTGGCGGGGGGGGGGAGGGGAGGGGAGCGAGATCGGGTCAGGCGAACAATCGCTCCTCTCTCGGGTAGGTCACTTTGGGGGAAAATGGTAAAATAGAAGTTAATGTAGGTGAGGAAACACCTGAGGGGCGAGGGGAGGGGGACAATGTGGATGCTGAGCTGTGCCAGACCCCACTCAACCCCCCAGCCTGCAGCTCTGCTTCAGCCTTTCCGGCAGGACCGTCTGTTTGCAGGGAGGCCCGGCCTGACCCCTGACGACTGTGGTGGGACCCCCGGTGCCCACACCGGCCCCCAGGAGTCGCCGTCCTGCCACGTCCAGCACGCGCTCCCCAGTCCTGCACTCTCGGTCCTGGGCACCTCCCCCTGCACAAACAGAGGAAACCAGGACAGCGTATGGGCAGGACGCCCAACAGAGGCCTGAATGAAGTTGAGAGACAGACACACAGCCATGGCGGATGGGTTTCAGCAGCAACCACAAGGCCCTGTGGGTGGAGCTGGATGGTAAGGAGCCTCAGGGGATGGCGGCCAGACCCCTGGGCCAGGCGGAGCAGCTTAATCCCAGGTTCCCTGGCCCGGTTCACACGGCTGCTGGGCTGAAAGCAGACTGTGTGGCGGGGAGGTGAGTGGCCAGTCGGGAGGCCCTGCATGAGGCCATGGAAGGGACACACTGAGCTACTAGCGACGGTGACAAGTGACCAGATTTGGGGGAGCCCAGGAGGGCTCCAAGATGTGTATATGAATCACTGGATGGGGAGGGGCAAGTACATGGCTCTAGACACAGGCTTGGAGATCCCCACTGGGCAGTCGGGCATGAGTGTGAAGTCAGAGTCTGGGGCAAGAGCCTCCACATAATACAGAGCCCACTTCAATCCACACAACAGAATTCTAAGCTTTCCAGGCGTGGGTGGGAGGTTCTGGGGTCAGAAAGCTTCCCCACTGACAGATGAGGGGGAGACCGCACTGAGGGCCACTCTGAGACCGACCCCAACTCCTGGCCACATCACCAAGCACCCAACCACGTCTTGTCACAAGGCGGTTGTTAATAAAACCACGCCAGAGTCAGTGGCAGAGTCAAAGAAAGGAGGGCTCAGATAAGGGGCACTCGGTCCCCCCGCCGGCTTGCCAGGCTCTGCTCACTGTCCCCGTCACGCCCGCCAACCGCCTGCCCCCTTCTCTCCACAGTCACCACTCCACCCAACAGCAGAGAACATCCAAACAACACAGGAGACAAGCGCCTGGCTCAGCAAGGAGGGGCCATCTTGCCCGCACCGTCCTTCAGGGTCGGGCCGTCCCCCGAATGCCCCGTGGGCTGCTGACCCTCTGCATTAGTTACTGATCCCACAGACTCAGTACCCCAAGGAGGGCGGAAAGCACTTCCTTCCTGCCTAAACCTTTGAGCGACACCTACCCCTCATTAGTGGTTTAGTGGGTGTCCAAGGAGGAGACCCTGCGGCCTCTGCCTCCATCACCAGCTCGGGACACACTTGGACTCGGGGAGAAACACGGCACCTCTGGGGACTGCAGACGAGAGAGAAGACTGCAGAGAAAGTGTGGCTTCCGCCTGGGGTCCAAGAAGGGGACAGGACGCATGGTGCCCATAGAAGAGGAGAACTGAGCAGAGAAGAGCTGCCGGAGGCCGAGGCACAGGGGAGGCCAGGCACCACGAGGGCTGGGGCTGCCTTATGTCACCTGAAAAGGGCCCCAACGCAGCACGAAAACTACTCTGCTAGAAGCGGAGAGACAGAACCGGCAGTAACTTGCATCCACAACTGAACAGATGGACACCAGGACAGCAGACACGCCACGTTAGGGAAAAGAAGCCGGGGCTGAAGGACACTGGACACACTGCTGGACGTCGGCTCCACTGCGACCGCCGGGCGACACTCCAGGTTTGCCAGGACCTGCCGTAGTTTAAGTGCCACAGAGGGCCACCAGCACACCTTCCTCTAAGAACAGAGGTGAGAGCGGCCGCCCCACACACCTCGCCTCACCCCATGTCTTTTTCTGCACAACCACAGGGAAACGACTGCTCAGCACAGCCCTCAAATGGCCTTGTACTTCTGAGTCTGACTGGTGTTTTGCCCTAACCTCTCAAAATCATGCTGCCCAGGTTCCTGCCCATCCAGCAAGCTGCAAAGCCTTGTCCCTTCAAAAAACCACCCGCCGTGCAGCCTGAACAACTGCCGGCCACCTCTTCCCAGGAGGTTTTGCACATTAAGATACACTCTGATTTGACTCCCACATTCAGCAAACAGCCGCATTAGAGATCAATTACACTTCCACATACACTTCATTATTTGTTTGTTCCTTAAAGCCAAGGATCATGAAATTAGATGCTGTCTGTGAAGAGCTTTAAAAAGTTAGTGTTTTGCAAATAGAAGCCACTACTGTCACCATATGAAAGTGACAAGCCTGGCCCCCTGGTGTGAGCTGCGTGGAGCACGAACATTTTCGCATTTTGTGAAATGTGAACAAGTACCGAGTACTGGAGAGCTGAGGCCAGGACAGGGCCCCCAGGGCAAACAATCAGGTGTCCCGAGGGACCCATTTCTCTTCACCGACATGGCTGGTTGATTTGGGTTTCAGCAAAGATGGGCAGAAACTTTGCAAGAGACTCAGTCTGCCAACCTCTCTGCAGCACCACGACTGTCCCCACCGGTGACAGCGACGGCGCCTCGCCGCACACACCTCCGAGTCCCACCTCTGCTCATGCTCGTCTGCAAGCCCTCTTCCTGCCTCTCCACCCTCCACCACGCAGGTCACGGTCACAGGTCAAGTGCCACTTCTTCCCAGCACCTGTGCCCCTCCCCTGAAAGCCCCCTCTACCGCCACATCAGCCCAAACCCGCTCCCGCCGCCTGTCCAGATGGGGTCTCACCAGCAAAGCTCCAGCCACAACCCACGTTCTGCTCGGGCAGGACGAGAACCAGCGTTTCTCGGCCTTACAACCCAATGTACTCACTGACCTGCTCCACTGAGTAAATCATCTCACCTTCTGGACGGTCAGCTCTCGACAAATCTGTCGTGCCGGCACTGCACGTTACCAAATCGCGTCAAAATCCGCCCGGCTCCCACCGCCTGGAGACTCAGGAAAAGGGGCCACACACAGGAGCCAGGGCTGCAAAGTTGGGGGAGGAGCCATGGAGTCTGTGTCGCCAGCCCTTACACACGAACCACCGCATAGGGTTCCCTGCCCCCTCCCGCAGGGGTGCGTTAGAGCCCTAAACACAGGAGCCACATGGTCACTGTGGACCCACGGTGCCAGCCCTCCCCACCACAGCTGCTCCCTCGCAGCAGGTCCTGAACACGCGGTCCCACTGTCAACAGTGGCCCCAACTGTTCACACACGTCCTATGAGCAAAGAAGTGTGGGCATCACACACGGGTCATGCGTACTTGATTATAAACTACACACGTGAGGACGGAAGCAGGGCCCCGCACACACTGTACTGAGGTTTACGCCCTTGTCTCTGCCTTCTAGACCCCAGCGTGCACAGCTCTGAGAGCCCTGGACAGAGGAACCCTCTCCCTGCAAACCGGTCTCTGGCCACCTCTCAGCCCAAAGCCAGCCTCTCCCTGAAGTCTCCTAGGTTGCCCAGAGCAGACCGTGTGCTCGGACGTCGCGGGGGCCCGTGGAGCAGAGGAGGAGGGGAGGGAGGGCGCGTGAGGCCGTCAGAGCTCATAGGCCCACCGGCCTTGGTCCCCCCCTCCCCCAGGTACACAATCTTTCCCGATGAACGAACGGCTCAGATGGCATTTCCCGCTCTTAAACCCAGGGTTTGGCTACAAGTGCCTGTCCTCACTGCTGGCTGCTTCCTGTGCCAGACTACTTGCTCCTTGAGTCCTGGGGGAAGGAGCGGGGTCCCCGCCTCACAGGCTGGGTGGGTGCTTCCCAAATGCTCCTTTGACTGGAGGCAGCCACACTTTACCGAGCTCTCACTGAGGCAGCGCTGGGCCCCGCCCTGCTGGTCTACATGAGCCTTATCTCGTTTGATCCCCTGCAAACCTAAGAGGCAGGCAAATGGCTGTTTTAGGGAAGGGCAAACTGACCTCCCCAAGGTCACAAGCCTTCCAGGGGCTTGGCTGGGCAGGGGGGCTGTGAGCCACAGACAAAAGCAACCCGCTTACAGCAAAACTTTCCTCAAAACCAGGAGGTAATGTGTATGTGCGCTATGAACAACAAATCCCCTTGGGCGACTCAGGCCCACACTACGGCCCTGATGCTGCTTCTTCAGGTGGCCAAGGACACAACGGGAGCCGTTCCCTCAGGCACATAAATGTGCCCCAATTCCTAAAATCCAGTGTATGAACCACGTTATAACGATAAAAGCGTGAATATTCACACGAAGCACTCAGTACAGAGGTCCATCAAATAACAAAATCTCCAATCCACGGAACAGCCAACTTCTTTTATCAGAAATAAACACTATGTTTTCTCTGGACTAAATTTACTACATAAGTTATATAGTTATGACTGTGTATATATATTTATTATTTTTACATTACTCTTCAGATAAAAAAAAAAGTTAAATCCCAGGACCTACCTCTAGTTTGGAAGTAAAAGATTGTGGCTCTTATATTTAAATACCAGTAGGATGAAAGCTAAGTTCTGAAGGGGGCAATATTTATCTTAACGGACAAAGTCATAGAAATATAATAGTTCAACCAAGCCATCCAGCTGTAAACATTACCCAACCTTGAAATCATGCTGCATTATGTCCAGAAAGGCCCTCTGTTCCAACTGAAAGATTCCAGCATTCTATCATCCTGCTGAAGGAGCACACCAGGTTGGATTAAAGCCAAGTGTGTGAGCCGCGCACACACGAGCCAGCAGCAAACAATGCGGAGGGACACAAGGGGTGTCAGCAACCTATTCCATGACATCTATTCCATGACCAACTCCCTGGGAACTCCGCTGCTCGCTCCACCTCCAGGGCTTTGGCCCCATCTGCCCTGCTAGCCACGTCCAGGGTGTGTTTGCACCTGGAAAGCGTGGTGTGGCTGCCCACATGGCCAGCAGGGGGACCAAGCAGACAAGACAACGGCCAGGGTGCTCCCCACAGGATGTGCCTGGAGGGCCGGGGTCACTCACCCAAGCACCAGCGCCCACCTGGGCCCCTCGGACCATACCCTCTGCTCACCAGGCCACGCCCGACAGTGCCGGGCGCTCCCAGCATGCACCGCGGGGCATGGTAAGCACCCACACCTGCCCCAGCACCGACGCACGAAGGTGTGTGTGACCAGAATGAGCTAATTGGGGCTCAATTACCTCAAGATGCAGGTGTCATGTCTTGCTCCCTCCAGCTGTTCCCAACCTTTCAACCAAAAAGGCTGCCTTTCGAGGAAAACAAAACCAACTTTAGTTAACTGCAACGTACTGAAGATACTGAGATGGTTTTCCTTCTCTGGAGCTTCTGGAGCAGCCGGTGTGGGCGCCAACACCCTCAGGCTGGAAACAGAAGTCTGCGAAAGCATAGAGGGGACCAAGGGAGAGGCTCCCAGGAGAGGGCACCCAGGCCAGGTGTCTCCCGTCAGCCATCGAGTGAAACAGTAAGAAAATGAATTTTATGTTGGTATCCTTGGGCAAAAGGCCAGGGAAGAGTTTGATCTCAAAAAGCGATCGCTGAGAACGGAGAGGAAGGACTGAGGGAAGTGTCACACAGCTCCTCAAGCAGCTGCTGCCGAGCCACCCCTCCCCCACCTCATCCCTCCACCCGGGGCCCACGTTAACCAGCCGGTTAGGGTGAGGATGTTGGGGAAAGACCAAGCATAGTCTTTGGCCATAAAATCCCGTAATTTTATTTAAAAATGTATTATTAGACTGTTTCGTGCCCTTAACCTACCTGAGCAGGTTTAATTCCAATTTAAAATAGCACAAAGTTCTTGAGCACATTTAATTCGAATTTAAAACAGCACAAAGGTCTTATCTCCATGCTGGGAGCATCCACTAAAATCACTGCATCTGCCCACAGCAAAGCTCTAGCAACAGTAAAACTCTCTTCACCTGTGTATCCCCAGATGCCACGCCCTGATTTTCACAACAGAAGAATGGGAAGAAAAATTTAAACATACCATTTCATTGCCAAACTTGAAAAGATTTTTTTCATAACAATATTCAGCACTGGCAAGACTACAGTAACCCCCGTGTCCGTGTGCAGCGTCCCAGCCTTTCTGAGAATCAACTGGTAATACTTCTGGAGGAGCCTCTAAAAGTTAGACCCACCACCTCCTCCTTGAGGAAGCTATCCAAAGGACGTAATCAGAATGTCCAGTGCAGAATTATTTATAATAGGGAAAACTGCTAACAGCCTCAGCGTCCCAAAACGGGCTTAGAAAAAAAAAAACAATATAACCACAGAGTAGAATTTAATAGTCATCAGCAGTGGTATTTTTGGAGAATATTTAAATTACATGAAAATATGTTCAGGGTGGAATGTTAAGTTTATAAAAAGTATACAAGTTTGATGCATGATTTTATAATTAGGTCTGGAAAGAATCTACAAAACTGTAAATAGAGGTCATCTCTAAAGGTAGTGGAATTATAGGTAATTGTAGTCTTTTTTATTTTCTTCTTGTTTCTTTTTTTTTCTCTTCGTTTCATAGTTTCCTAATTATCTTCAATAAGTATATAATCAGGAAAAAAAAGGATTTCAGAGACTAGATCCATGACACTGGTTTCAGCCAGGCCTGAAAGAATCTCTGGAATAAAGTCAGGTTCAAATAGAGGGTGGAACCCCATCTAGGGCCAACCCGGGCCCCCATATGCCTGACAGGGGGACCAGACAGGAACTCTCCCAGGCCAGTGCAGCCCCCAACGCAAAAGAGCACCCGTCCAACCCCACCCCAGGGACCAAATCAGACAGAGGCCCGCCAGGCTCCACAGTGTGTGGCCACCACAATCCCCTCAGAGGGGACGGCACCACGCAGCCACTAAGGGTTGTGAAGGGGCCAGGTCCCACCTGCTGCCATGGGAAGGTTTGCAAAGGGCTGGGGAGCCGTCCTGCAGGACCCCGGACATCCGCACCTCCTGGGGCCTCACTTCAGGCCCCATAACCTCAAACACTTAGGTCCGTCTGGGATGAACACAAGAACTGCACGCCGATACATGTGGTTGATTAATCCACGCCCCCTCGGAGTGAGACAGAGAATCTGAGAGATGTATCATCTTTTCATTTCACCCCATTTCAGGGACTTGCTGGGTCCTGCTGAGCCGGGAGGGCCTGGGCTACCTTAGTCCAGCCCCGCAGGCCTCGGGTGCCCCTCGGAAGACAGGACCGACACCCGACAAACCTCACCCAGAGAAGACCAGCGGAGGTGGTTCCACAGAGCCCAGGACCACAGGCATCAACTCTCTGGCTGATTCCTCCTGGGAGGACGAGGTTCAACATGGACAAAACAGAGCCACCAATGGCCCAATTCTTGAAACCAAGGCTGTGAGCACAGGCAGGACAGGCACAGGAGCAGGGTTTAGAAATGCGGGTGGGGCCCGGAGGTGGGGTGTAAATCAGAGCCATGGACAAAGGTAGGAAAGAAGGAGGAGCCCTGGGCCCTGCTGGGGACGAGGAGAGACTTGGTCTCCCTCCACCCACCGTGAGTGGTCCCTGAGGAAGGGCCAGCCCCAGGGTCACAGCCCAGGCCCCAGCGTGACGTGGCCACCTCCACCTTTGCTCACGAGACAGCGATTCTTCACTCCGGCATTTCAGGCTTCTTGCTGTCTGTGTGCCAATGGCATGGTGGCAGTGCCCACGTCCCAGGGCTGCTGGGGGGCTTCAATCAGCTAATATAACGCTAAGGACAGCCTGGCACAGGGGCGGTGCTGCTGTCGCTCTGACCACTACCCGGGGGAGCCCTCCCGAGCACGGCCTGGCCTTCCGCCTTTGGAACAGTGGGATTTCACTCTCGAAATTCCCTCCCAACTCTGTGCGGAGGCTGCTGGTCCCAGGGCCATGGACCAGCCACCAGAGGCCCAAGTCCACTTCTGGGAAACCAAGAAGGCAGCACTGGGAGCCTGCAATCCACAACCCCAGGGATGGGGGGGCACCTTGCCACACCCCACAATATGGCTGGATAGCAGGGTTGGGGGGTAGGATGGGATGGGCCCTTTTTGCAAATTGGACAGAGCAGGCTTACTTCTTTTTTGTTTGTTTGCGTTACGCGGGCCTCTCACTGTCGTGGCCTCTCCCGTCGCGGAGCACGGGCTCCGGACGCACAGGCTCCATACGCGCAGGCTCAGTGGCCATGGCTCACGGGTCCAGCCGCTCCACGGCATGTGGGATCTTCCCAGACCGGGGCACGAGCCCACGTCCCCTGCATCGGCAGGCGGACTTCTCAACCACTGCGCCAGCAGGGAAGCCCCCAGGCTTACTTTAAAGAGAAATTCTAGGTCCATTTAGGGACCATGTCGCTCACACCCACCCTGTTCCTAGCCAGTCCAGGCTCTGAATCCTGTCTGCACAGAGAAGATCCTGCGAGTCATTTGGCCAGGGCCCAACTTAGGAGGTGGCTTTGTAATACAAGCAGTGTGTCCGCCAGCAACTAGAGCAAGACCATTAAGTTCATTACACCTGTCACTCTGCCAGCTGACTATCCACACGCCAGGGATGAAAGTACACTGTGCCCAAGGAGTGTCACCCAGCCCCCTCCCAGGCAGCTCACACACTTATGTCAGACAATTTGTTCTCAATGCCTGCACCTGCAGAAAGAACAGCAGCCAAAGTTTAGTTTCATCGGAAGCTGGACCCTGGATGGAAGACGAGGTGCCATGTCCCCTGATGCAGAGGAGGGGAGACATGGGGGTAAGGGGCCATCGAGGGGCAGGGCCACCAGGCCGGGGGAAAAATACAGAGCTGCTCCCTGGATTCTGCCGCCTGCAGCCCTGGTGAAAATAAAAGCAAGAGACACACCCTTTTCGCTTCCAAAGCAAGTCACAGAATTCCAGGCAGCGCGCAGAGACCTTCCACACACCCACGTACTGCACATCCTGCATGCTCCTGGGTGCCCAAGGCCCTGCCCACCGCTCACAGCGGTAATTTATTTATCCCCGTCATGTAACGTTAGCAATCTGTCTGAAGCTTGGCAAGCACCAACTTGCACTGTCATATAAACCGTCTGACAAACTTAAAGTTTCATAAGTGCTTCTTTTTTCCAGCAGACAATAAAGCATCATAAGAAAAAAAGTTATCTCCTTTTCTGTTCCTTTTCTCTCTTCCTCTTCCAAAATAAAGGCGGGTGGGGGCGGGGCTGGGAGAGAAAGAATGAGAAAAAAAGAAAGCCAACCACAAAAGAACTCATGCAAACAGAAATGATCCCTCAGCAGGATTCTAAACCTTGAAAGTCTCAACACTTTTCCAATGCCAAGGAAATGAGTAAATGAGTGGGGGAGGGGTGGCACCCGTGTCTGTTGGTCTTGAGGGGGTGCAGAGCAAAATCTGCAAAACAAAAGTACGATCATTAAAAATTAATAAAGGGTGTGGACAGCAGCCTCCACCCGCTTCTGCTCGTGGGGATTTGAGCCAGACACTCTGCGTCCTCATTAAGTGGTGTCTGGCAGGCTGCCGGGGTTTTAGTGGGTTCTGGGAATGCCAATATATTAACCAGAGGACTCTTTGCAAACCCTTTAGAATTTTTATTCTAGAAAAGTCAACCATTTGGCACAGAGCAGCCTTATTTTTGTCCGGGAAAGCGCTCTGCTGCCAATCAAGGGAGAAATTATAGCTATGTTCTTCGTAATTTCCAAGACCTATCTGGAAAACAAGCCTGGTGGAAAGAAAAGTCCTTACAAAAACAGCTTAAAAGGCCAAAGTACCATTTTTAGTGGAAATTCAAAGAAAAGCAATCCATACTCAAATCACATGGATAGGAGACAACACAAACATTATTTTCAAGTCCTCTATGATAGAGAGAAAAACAGTATTAATGAGAAATACAAACCCAACATTTCTACAGCAATTAATAGTACAGGTGCTCACCTGTGTCCCCTAGCTGCCTAAAAATAAAGCTAATAACACCACCAAAAAATCTCCCTAACACATGGCAGGTCTTGTGGCCTAAATTTTCAGATGGAGTCAGAAGCTATACATTGCTATTTAAAAATTGAAGATTCACTTTCCATCACACCCATGGTATAGGTCACGGTGTAACTCTAAGCTAACAAATCCCATGTAGGCAGAAAGTCACTTTGACATGAGAAAATACTGGCTTCCAGGAGAGTGTTCTGAGACCTAAGAAAGGAGGGGGTGGAAGCAGGGAGAGAGGGCACTGGGGACCCCGTAGCATTCCACACCGTTTACATTGAATAGCCACAAATCTATATGAAGTACGTCAAATGTTTCTAAAAATTTTCCAGGTTAACATGGAATGATCTTTTCATTTCTTTCTTCCTTCTGTATTAACTCTCACCCAAAAGAACAGACACATCACAGAGACGCCATAAGCCCAGACACAGAAGAAAGATAGGAATAAACTTGCAAAGGGCCACCAGGAAGATGTTAACAGTCACAGTTGCCAGTGTCCCTGCCCTGAGCGCTGAGTGGTTGGTTTTACGTGATGACAAAAAGCCATGACCTCCTGCCCAGACCATGGGGGTGACTGCACAGGGATCTGGACAAGCTTAGGGGTTTCTGCTGGACCACAGGCCAGGAACCACCCCCAGGGCACTAAGTCACCGTCACCTCCCTATGCTCCTGTCGGGCTGGGAGGCAACCCTCCAACAGCCCTGAGGAAAAGCCAACCATGTCCCAGGAGCTGCGGGCCGCTATGCCAGGCTGCTAAGTCAACCCACACTGCAGCCCAGGCCCAAACTGTAAACACCTCTGCAGGCGGGCGGGTCCTGCTCCCAGCGCCAGGCAAGAAAACTATTCTTAGAGCACTGTCAGCATTGGGGAGGTGGGAATAAATATTTGTCTATATACTCTGGCAAGTGGGGGCAGGAGACTTTAACTCAAACAATATGCCAACAAATGGGCACAAAATCCCTTAATAAGCAGCTGGCACTGGCTGGGTTCCTCTGCAGGACTGTGGTCATGCAAAGGGCCCCAGAGAGGATTCAAGAGACAGCCCTAATACCTGCTGGGAAAAGCCTTCTCCATCGTAAATACAAGCCTCCACAAACTAGAACCACAGCCAAGACTCTTTCAAGGGTAACAGCAGAATGTTAAGAAATTAGAGGGGGCTTTTAAAACAAGGGAGGAAGGCAGCTACAAGTCCATTGCAGCAAATCCCTTACTGGCACTTACAGTCTCAGCCCTAATTCCTAACAGTGTGTTCAATGTCAATAGCAAAGTGAAGCTCTTAAAAGAATTAAGCTCTCAAAGATAATGAGGAATATACCCCCATGTTTTAAAAAGCACTTCTTTGCAAGAGCCATCAAAGAGCATCCAAGGATAGGAAACCAACTATTATAATTCAATACATGTACATGGATAATAATCAAATCTACTCCTTTGTACATGGAATGACTCAAATTTGACATGACCCTTCACTGAACATAAAGAACATGTTCAAGAGAACAGTGCAGAGTACAAGGGCAAATGTACAGGTGACAGTAAAAGCAATATAAGTCCTGGGAAGACTAAACACTCCTATGCAAATGCAGACCTGACTGGATTTAATGGCAGTTTCTCAGTGCAGATCCTCCAGGACCTGTCCTGTAACTCACACTGTCCTGCAGCTTCAGGGGAGACAGACTGGGAGAACACCCTCTTAGCTAGCCAAACAGGCGGAAGGACCATTTTAAAAGGAATCTTCCTGGTCTAGCCCCCAGGAATGCACCAACCTCCATGCCAGCCACCAGACCACATATTTCCAAGAGCCAGGGTGGCTCACCATCGCCACCCACCTCCACTGCAAGAAGCCTACTAACAGCAGCTCTGGAATCAACACGGTGCAGCTTACCTCACCTCATCCCACAACACCTACACACAGTAGGTCATCCAAAAATATTATCACCATCATAACTAACATTTAGAAAGCAGCACTGAACTACAAGCGAAGGGTCCAGGAATGCGAAGTTGCAAAAAAAAAATTAGAAAGGAGAAGGAGAAGGGAGTAGATGGGACACAGAGAAAGAGAAAAGAAGCCAATCAGAATTATCCAATTTTAGCTAATTAAAAGAGTCTCTGGGGAAAACAAAAATTACGCTACTTTATGTGTCCACCAGCACTCAGTAATCACTCCTGCGTCTGGGTCCCAGCTAGCTACGAGTTTCCCGCTGTGCCAACCCGCGCGCGCTCAGCCGGGAAGCGGCCCGACCTACCCGCCTTCTCCAGGTGCCACCCACCCCGCCGCGGTCCCCGTCGTCCTCCAGAAACCTCCGCCTCATCGGAAGCCTCCTCCTTTACCAGTTAAAAAAAAAAAAAAAGTTTAAAACCAAGGATTTGCCCTCGGGGCCAGCGCGGCGAGCTGCCCAGCACCGAGCCCAGGTCTCGGGCGACGCACTTACGGGGCGCGCCTAGCCCCCGGGGGGCCGGCGGGGGTCCCGGGAGGCGTCCTCTGCGCTGCGCCCCGCAGACCGCACAACAAAGGCAGGGCGGCTGGGCTGGGTGCTCGTCGCTTCCTGTTTATTCCGCCGTGAGGGTCACAGAAATTCTGCCCACGCCCGCTTCCTGCGGGCTCGGGGCTCAGCCTGAGGGCCAGCGGCGCCGGGACAAGCTGCTTCCCAGCCGCCGCTGGAGCCCCTGCGGTCCGCGCCCTGCTCAGCGCGCGGGGTGCCCGGGACGCGGGATCCAGGGTCCCGCCGCTCTGCGCCTCCCTTCCCGCAAACTCTGGCAATACCCGCACAACCTGCCCGCAGACGCCGTCCCCCGCCGCGGTGGCGCACAACCGTGCGGGGCACCGGGAAGCAGACGGTGCGGTGGGGACCGCCCTCCTGCTCCCGCCCCCGGGAGCGCCCCGGGCGCCGCCGTGCCCACCGCGACGCCGCCGGGACTCGCGGGGGTGGGGGGCGGCCCGCCGACGGCGCGGCTCGCGGACGTCCAGTTCCGGTGCCCAGTCCTCCCGCTCGCGCCCCCGGTCCGCGCGGCACCGAACTTGGCCGGACGCCGGAGCTCTGGGTCGGCACTCACCTGCGGCCGCGGCTCTGTAGTGAGGCTGCCGGCGCGCGGGGCGCGGGGGGGGCCGCTTTAAGGGCCGGGATCGGCCCCGGCTCCCCGCGTTCCCCGCCCCCTTCCACGCTCCCCGGACGCTCAGCCGGCCTGGCGGCGGCAGCTCCTCCCCGGTTCGCAGGAGATTCCCGGTCCGGCCGGCCGGCCGGCCCGCTGCGCCGAGCAGGGAAGCGAGAGACGGTGCCGCGGATGCCGCCTCCGCCTCCGCGCCGTCTGCCTCGCTGTCCGCCGGCCTCTCCGCTCTCCCCATCCCCCTCCGAGCTGGACCGGCGGCGGCCGGGCGGGGGCGGGGTGGGCTGGCCGGACCCCGCGCGGGCCGCGCTGACCTCCGCGGGCCGCGGGCACCGAGCTGGGCGAGCGGGCGCCCGGGCCGCGGGACCCCCGGCTGCGCACGCGGCTCGGCTCTGCCTCGCTGGGCGCGCGCCCACCGCCGGCCGGCCGGGGAACTCCATCCCGGAGCCGGGAGACGACGGCGGCGGGGGGGGAGGGGGGGGGGGCGGGTTGCGCCGCGGGCAGCCGGCCTTCTGGCACTAGCTGAGATGCACAGTAGGGCTGCAGGGCCCTTAGTGGGACGGATGAATCCTCCTATCCCCACCTAGTCAGCCCCTTCCCAGATGGGGAGTTCAGGTGGATTCTTCCCACTGCGACCCTTTCTCCTTGGAGGACCTACATCTCTCCTAGGAAGGCCTTTGGGACTTAAACTCCACTCGAGTGCGGACAGTATACATGTTGTCTTCCAGAAGTACTAGCATTCACACTGGCCAACCTGTTTGATAGGGGTTTGGCCACAGCATACGGGCATTTTAACCCAGCTTTATTACAGCCACCAAAATTAGACAAATTAATTGCCAAACTTAACCCCCCTGCAGACATATCAAAATATACCAGTCTGGGGTTTCAGGCAGGGTATAACAGAAGGGCAGCTAATTAAAGCAGCTAATTTTCAATGTCTCCACCTCCCCGCCAAAAGTTGACCAGCTCATGCTTCCATAATATCAGAGAAAAGAATCTTTCGAAATCTACATTAACTTACCAGTAACATTTTAGTTAGTGAAATGTTAGCTTAATTCAACTTCCTTTGAACAGTCCTCAGCTGTCCTCAGCTATGATGGTAACTGCTGTGTAGGATTTGATCAGTGCTCATAGGTGATACAATATTAACTACCATTTATTGTGCCAGGCCCTGTGCTAGGAATTTTACGGAGATTATCTAATTCAATCCTCAGGAGAACTGTGGCAGCTAGTCTTCCCCATTACACAGATGAGAAAGTTGAGGCTGTGAAAGATTAACTTGTCTCCAGACCACAAAATCCCGAACTGGCTATGCACAGTGCGGGAGCTGAACCATACTGCCACCTACAGCCGCGCTGACATCCCTCCTGCTCAGCTCAGCCCAGCTCCCAGGGAGTCCCAGGCCCCAGGCAAATGAGGAGTGTCTACAGCACTGGGACAGCTTTGAATCTGACCTCCATGGAAAACTTCTTTAAATGAGAAGTGAGCTGATCAGTGCTTAATACAGGTAATCTGAATCTTGACAAGCATCTACTTGCTAGCCTATATTTAATGTGCCAACTAACAGCAGCTATGGGGTTGGAGAAACTGTTTTCTTGCCCTCTTGAGGTCAACAGAGAAATGGCGTTTTCCTTCTAAACCTGAAACTGCCCATGGACAGTGGAGAAAATGTTTTTTCCAAGAACAGGAAACAATTTGTTCTTCTATTTCACTTGGGCATCATTTCCTTGCGTACGATTTAACCCTCTTAAATTGAGACCCGAATTTTACATCTTAGCCTCAGCTTTACCATTTATGATGAATCTTAATTCATTCTGCATTCCCATTTCTTGCTGTCTTCCCTAATTTATAACTAGAAAGTGCAGGTCTCTGTTTCTATTTCTGGAAAACAGCTATGGGAGGAACGCTGTCCTCATATTTGTTCTGCATTTCAGCTGCCCCCTCCCACAGCCCTGCACACACACACACTCGCCACAGCAGTGGCAGAGCCAGAGGCGTCTGGATGCAGGTTTGCTCTCTGTAAAACCCGCCAGCTCACCTGACCGTTAGTAACCTCTTGTGTTCATGCCAAGGGCCCAGGCAGAGGCCAGGAGAGCAGCACTTGCTTCTGCTCCGAAGAGTGGAGCACATGTGTCCGTGGCGGCCAGAACTGCACCTGCTGCTTAGGAAGGGCCCCAGAGAGATCGGGGAAATGAATGGAGCCTCGTATTGTGATGGACAAGAAATAATATTGAGGTAAAATATCACTAAACTGGGTGGAAATCAACTGAAAATGGTTTCAAGGAGTGGGATGTGAGAAACATTCTTTCTCAGTATAAATCCACTGCAGTTTACCTGGTGTCCATTAAATCCCGACTGTACTTAGTCTACAGAAGAAGGTCAGTCATCCAAGGAGACAAAAATACAAGGGTAACCATGAGCAAATGTTGAAAGATTCTGAGGGCCCCAACTGACCGCAAGATAAATGTGAATCGGAGAATATAATTCGGTTATTTGGATCTCATGTATAACATTTGGATGGGACTTAAGCTATCCAAAAAAGATCCACCCTACTCGTTGCACCTTTTAAATTAATAAGAAATGGAGAAGGAGTGAGAGATGCTTGCATTGAGGGTAATTCTGCTGGGGAAGCGAAACCCCATCCAGATAAATACACGGGATGGGACACGGATGAGCTCAGCTCCAGGAGGGAGGCCTCTGTCCCGTGTGTCTCAGCCGTGTCATGGGCACATTTTGTTGTGTTGTCTGCACCATCAAACTGTCTCAGTGTCCAATCTGTAAACTGTAGATAACAATTCCCTCCTCACCTGATCTGCTGTGAGGTTGGCCATGTCCGCATCTCCATGCAAATACCCCCTTTGGGATCTGGCTGCCCCCACTGCTCCAGGACCCACAAACCCCACTCCCCCCTCTATGCGTGTAGATTTTAAATCACCAAAGACAGAAAGAAAAATATTTTGCAGGCGACTTCTGCTTTCAGCCTTGCTGCAATACTCTCCTTGGGCCAAACAAAAAACATCTGTTCTCTCTCTTTGAAGGGGAGCGGGTATAGGAAAAGGAAGAATACGGCAAGTAAAAGATGTAAACAATCACCTCGAAGACTGTCCATCCAGATGCACTTAGGTGTGGCTGCTACGCATCAGTTATCAAAAATGATGGAACAACTCCTGAGCGATGAACATTATTTTCAAACCACCTGCAGATAGTAAAGTGTAGTGAAGTTTCCTTGGTGTGTTAAAGCCACAACAGTTCACAGCTTCTGCCTCCTCTGGTGCCGTGGTGACCCCCGCCCACTTCCCCCATGTCCAGCAGAGCCCCTCAGGGCTGGCTGGTCCCTTGCTGAGTTTGGGGCCTGCTCTCCGTTGCAGTGACCAGCAGCTGGGTAGAAGGTGGCTGCTGCAGCCCCCACCCTAGCACACTGCTTTCTGACACACGGTCAGTCAGCGGGGTACAAATGGTCAGTGAGTTCAGTGTTCAGCACAGAACCTGGCCCAAAATGTCCTCAGTTAACTATCAGCTTCCTTCACCCTTTCTCATCCTTGCCAGCAGGGACAGGCTCTCCGGTGACTTTGTACTGGGTCAACTTAGCCACGGGGGTCCGTGCTCCCCGGAATTCCCTTCCTTGGGGTTGCAAGTGTTGAAATAAATTTCTAGGCCGAAGATGGAGACACTCATGCCTGGGGTGACCCGTCAGCACACCAAAACGTAGATGACTTTCATGTCCTACAAGCGCTCGTTTGACTAGAAATGCAGGGCATCCAGCCAGCCGTCCCCAGATGCACTACTAGCTCTGGGCCTCCTCACCCCAAACAAGGCGGGCTCTGCAGCCCGCACTGATTGCGTGCTTCCTCTTTGTCTCTTCTTCGTTCTCTATTCTTTATCCTGTGAGAGCTTCTTGCCTTCTGCCCCATTTTGCAATTTAAAAGGTCCACTTCATAAAACATTAAAGTTTGTATTACCTGAATTGTCCTCTTTAGTCTTTTACTAAGGCAGGTTAGGGATGCCATAGAGAAAGTTGTGGGCGACGCTGAAGGAGGGGTTGAGCAGTGGCCAGGACCTGCCAGGAACGCAGGGCGCCAGGCACCAAGCAGCCTGCACACCCCTGACCTGCTCTCCCTGTGTCCCCTCGTCCCCTTGTCTTGGGTCAGGGGTGCGTTCACAGCCTCATGGCAAAGGACGCCAGCACCTTCTGCCAGTCGCCTGTGTCCTTTAGGCTGAAGGGACAAAAGACAGACAGGGTTTGTTTGCTCTGTGGGCCCAAGTGGTGCTGTGAGTGCCCGTCTATCCCTGCCCCCCCTTCATAGCCAGTTTTCCTGCCCACCTGCCAGTCCTGCCAGGCCCTGATTCAGTGCCCTTCCGTGCACTGCTCACTACCACTACTGCCTGTAGTAAGTACCGACTCCGTGTCACTTACAAATGTTCTGCTTTTGTGATCCAACCCTGACCGACACAGAACCGTGGGCCAGGGTATCTCCCCGTCTCAGCCAGAGATCAACTGCTTGTGGAGAACATAACCCCCAATCTAGCTTCTTTAAGGAAAGGTGTCCCCCCAAAACAAACTATTTGAAAGGTACTTTACAAAAGAAGGTATGAAATAGCCAGTAAACACATGAAAAGGTACTCTCTCATTAGGGAAATGTAAATTAAAACCATAATGAAAGGTTTTAAATGACTGCAAAGTTTAATCCAAGGAGACTGATTAACAGGAAACAAAAATAAATTAATCTCTCCTTCTGACCTTTCAGATGTCAGTAAACTGATTGGAAAGGTTCTTCGGCAAACTTCCTCACGTTCCCGTAATCACTGGGCATGAGCAGCTGCCCTTCTGAAGCAGTCCTAAAATTCATCTTAGTCCTATAAATACTCAGGACAGGGTGAATTGTAGGCTGAGAGGTTCATATTTCAATGGCTGACAGCATATTATTTACAGTATATCAAAGTATCAGTGTGAAATCAAAGTAGAATTTGGGAATTCTGGTAAGAGTCTTTGTTGTACAAGAGGAAGAAATAGGTCCATCATGTTAAAATAATTCTGTGCCGACGCCATCTGTTGAGCACAGAGGCACCCCGACCAGAAGTTACATACTTATTTCATCCTTAAAGCAAACCTTGGATCTCACGTATATTAAATGATGTGTCAAATCACATGACCACCACGTCCAGGGAGCTGGGCCCCGGTCCTTCTGCCACACCACAGCTGGAAGACAGCCGTCCACAGTGGCTGCCCATCCTGGCGTCTCCAACGCTGGGGTATCACTTTTCCTTCACACACACACATGTAGCATAATGTTATTGGAAGAAAAAGCAGTTAAAACCAATAAAATAACTTGCTGCTGAAACCACTGTGGATGCTTCAGTATTGGTCATTCACAACAAGCAGTGTCTGATTCCAGATCGGGGCCAGGAGCAGGAACATCTTCTGAGCCCATCATTTTAGAGCCCGGGCTGCAAGTCCAGTCCCTCCAGAGTCATTTGCCCTCACCACCACCCCGTCCCCATCCTCACCTCCTAGAGTCAGGCATGGACAGGGCCCGGCGACTGCAGACGGAGCAAGGAGCCCATGGCAGAGGATCTGAAGCATCCCCCACCCTGGGGTCGTCCCCACCTCCCTCCCCGTCACCACTCCCCTCATAACCACCACCACTGCCATATACTTTCCCTCCGCTGTGTCAAGGGGGAAAGTCTGAAGACCAACAATAATAATAAAGATACCTAAGCTGTAGGAGTATCAGTTTTTCCATCCAGCAAACTTCGTGACTGCTTCCTATGAGCAGAAGTCAAATCCTCAAAACATGTGTCACTTGACCTCCATTATTTTAAAGGATAAAAGTAGGAAGATTTCACCTAAAGATTTCAAATTTCTGCTTCTCCGGAGAAATGCGAAGACTTAGCTCCTCAGCCTTTCATTCCCAGTGGCGGCAGGGCCAGAGCTGACTGCTGCTGCCCTGTGGGTGGGGTTCCCCACCTCCCAGTCTCCTGCCCGGTTTTAAACGAGGGAGTGATGCGCCATGATTCAGGTTTTATTTTTCTGAGTTTTAAAAGTTTCCCCTGGCTGGACTGTGGACTTAGTTTGGATGGAAACTCAGGTGGCTACATCCAGAATCCGAGTGCTCCTCAGCAGCAACCCCCATCTCCCTTGTCCAAGCCACCGACTCTCCTCCCCCTCCTCTCTGTGCTCAGTCCCCATGGGCAGCCTGACTAGGCCATACCAGGAGCTCCGGGGGCTCCCATCTCCTGGGACCCAACCCAAAGTCCTGCCCCCAGCCCGGCACCCTGGCCCCTGGCTCCGGAGCCAGGCTGCTCTTGCCCAGTCCCCTCTCCTGTTCCCCTGGCACCCTCACCCCTGTCCTCACCCGCCTTGTGTTGTACTCTTCACACACTCGTCCCAACACAGAGGGTGGTTTGCTGTCAGCTGACACAGGTGCCCAGGAACCGGCACCATCCGGGCTCAGGCTGCTGGGCGGGGCCGGGGCTGGGGGAATGTGGCCGAGTGTTTGAGAGCCACCAGGAGAGGGGCCGACACATAGCTGGGCCAGGTCACTGTGAGAGGCCCAGGCAGGGAGGCTGGAGCTCACACCCAGCTAGTGGACACTGGGCGGGAAGCACGAGCTACACGGACGCCCGAGGACTCCCTATGCCACTCCAAGGTCCTTCTGATCGGATGAAGGGCGTGAGAGGAGCCCCAGGGCGATGCTGGGACCTCACCGCCACTCCCCCCGCACCCAGAGTGCAGCCCCAAAGCTGCTCAGCTTATAGGAGGGCCAGGGGCTCGAGCTGCTGGCCCAGGAGACTCAGTGGCCTTTAACAAAGTGAAGATTTTCTTTCTCTGAACTCTGCGGGCAAGCCTTTTTGACAGAAACCAATTCAAAGCCTTAATGTGTCCACAACAACTTCGTGTAGGGCAGCAGGATGGGATCTGGAGAGTGATGCAAAAGGAGGACGAGGCCCCCGGGCAGCCTGATGGGGGCACTGACATTTGGGGGCTTCTAGAAGAGTCAGCACAGTAGGACCATAAAGATGTTCCCTCACACGGTCCTGAGGACGTGTTGCACTGGATGTGGAAAGAGATTAAAAATGAAAGCAGGGGCTTCCCTGGTGGCACAGTGGTTGAGAGTCCGCCTGCCAATGCAGGGGACACGGGTTCAAGCCCTGGTCCGGGAAGATCCCACATGCTGCGGAGCAACTAAGCCCATGTGCCACAACTACTGAGCCTGTGCTCCAGAGCCTGTGAACCACAACTACTGAGCCCCCATGCCACAGCTCCTGAAGCCCGCGTGCCTAGACCCCATGCTCCGCAACAAGAGAAGCTACCGCAATGAGAAGCCCATGCACTACAACGAAGAGTAGCCCCACTCGCCGCAACTAGAGAAAGGCCGTGTACAGCAACGAAGACCCAACACAACCAAAAGTAAATAAATTAATTAAAAAAAGAAGTAAAGAAGGGTATGATGCCATTGTCATATCAAATAGAAAATACCAATAAACAGATAGAAATTATATATATAAAAAAGCAACCAAATGGAAATTCTAGAGTTGAAAAGTACAATAACTGAAATGAAACTTTCACTGGAGGGGCTTAACAGTAGATTTGAGCTGGCAAAACAGAGTAATTAGCAAACTTGAAAGTAGTTTGATAGAGATTAGTAATCTGAAGAATGGAGAGGAAAAAAAATGAGGAAAAATGAAGAGAGCCTAAGAAGAATATGGGACAGCATTAAGCAAACCACTTATGCATAATGGGAGTATCAGAAAGAGTGGAAAATATTTGAAGAAATAAAGAGCTGAAAATTTCCAAATGTATTAAAAAAAAAACACTTAAACACCCAGGAAACTCAACAAACTCCAAGTAGGATAAGCTCAAAGAGATCCACAAACTGACACATTATAGCAAGAATGCTGAAAGTCAAAAACAAGGAGAAAATATTGAAAGCAGCCAGAGAAAAGCGACTCTTCACTTACAAGGGAGCCCCAATGAGATCGACAGCTAACTTATCAGCAGAAACAATGGAGGCCAGAGGAAGTGAGATAACATAGTCAAAGGGCTCAAAAGGAAAACTGTCAACCAAGAATTCTATGTCCAGCAAAGCTATCCTTCAGAACTGATGATGAAATAGGACATTTCCAGATAAACAAAAACTGAGAGAATTTGTTGCAGCTGACCCACCTTACAAGAAATAAAAGAATTTCTTCAGACTAAAAGCAAGTGACCCCAGACAGAATTCAAACCCACAATGTGACTAACCCTTGAAAACATTATGTCAAATGGAAAAAGCCTCACACAAAAGGTCACATATTGCATGATGCTGTTTTAAAACGTATCCAAAGTAGTTAAATTCATGGAAACAGAAAGCATATTGGTAGTTTCCAGGAGCTGAGGGAAGGGGAGAAGAGTAACTGCTTAGTAAGTAGTGTTTTCTTCTGGAAAGATGAAAATAGTTTGGAACTAGGTAGAGGTAATGGTTGCACAACACTGTGAATGTGCCAAATGCCACTAAATTGTTCCCTTTAAAATGGCCAATCTTATGTTATGTACATTTCATCTCAACAAGAAAACTGAAGCAAAATTTTTAAAAAGTAGAGAAAAAAACACAGAGATGAACATGATGATAAGTAATACGAAGGAAAAAAGAAAGGAGATCCAATCTATAGATTACAAGTTTAAGAAAGAAAACTCATTATTGTTTAAAAAAACTCATTTCTCTGGGATTTTTAAAATGTAAGTTCACTTTTTAATTTAATATTTCAGACATACCAAAAAATATAGAGAATATAATAAGGGCATATATACTATCACATGGCCATGTTTGTTTCAGAGCTTTTTCTTGTGAAATGAAATGTACAACCTCCCTTTGACCCCTCTTATTCAAGGCCCCTTCCTCCCTTCCTAGAGACAACTCTTAGTCTGAAGGTAATTGTCAACAGTTATGAAGAATCTGAAATTTTACCCCATTTGAAAGCTGATACTATCGCCTGTTACAGTTTCTTGGATGCTGGCAGAAGGCATGCGACTCCAGGGTCAGAGACAAGGGACCATTCATTGCCCACAGCAATAGCAGTATTAGCATTTTTGCACCAATATTCTGAGCCCCAATTCTCACAGGGCCATGCCAAGAGGGCCAGATGGCACCTGCCAGCACAGTGGGCTGTGTTACAGGAGAGGAGATGAAGGAGACACATCTCTGTCTGGCAAGTCTGTTACCTACATGAACATCCTTCTAAAGATAGTGCAGAACACAAGGCAGGCAGGGCCTCGCATGCAAGATGTGCTGACATGTAGAAGGTCAGAGAACTGTCTCTGGACATCGGTACATTCCTCTCCATCCAGGTTTTTATACCTATGCTGCATATAAACATATTCTGAAACTATATACATGCTTATATGGCTTTGTATGTTTCTAAACTTTATATAAATGCTATCATAGTGTACATTTGACCTTTTCACTCATTTACGCGGTCAAAATTTATTCAAGTTGGGCTTCCCTGGTGGCGCAGTGGTTGAGAGTCCGCCTGCCGATGCAGGGGACACGGGTTCGTGCCCCGGTCCGGGAAGATCCCACATGCCGTGGAGCGGCTAGACCCGTGAGCCATGGCTGCTGAGCCTGTGCGTCTGGAGCCTGTGCTCCGCAGTGGGAGAGGCCACAACAGTGAGAGGCCCGTGTACTGCAAAAAAAAAAAAAAAAAAAAAAAAAAAAAAATTCAAGTCGACACATCGTTTTAGTTCATTTAACTGGTAATAGTATTTCACTACGTGAATAGATCACATTCTTCGTGATGACATTTAAGAGTTGCCATTTTTTCCCGCTCTTACTCCATTACTACAATCAACATCCTTGCTACTGTCTCTTTGCACACAGGTGGGAGACTTCTTAGTGTTCAGACACTCAGTATATAGACATTTAGAATGGGATTTCTGGGTCTTAAGTTATGTTCATCTTCAATTTTTGGTTGCTTTTTTCTAAGCAGAACCTTGATGAAATTACATTTTTAGTGGCCATCTGTGTGCCTTCCTACCGGCAGCCCCATCTCCTTTTTGGATATTCTTTCATCATGCCTGCTGCTGGAGATCTTCCCCTCCCACCCCATTCACCATGGGGGCGACACTTACCCCAGGTGAGGCAAATCAGATGCTCCCATGGGGCTTACATGCAGGTTTAAGGAAGTGGACACAACTGGATGTCCAGTTCATCACAGAAGGGGCAGGTCTGCTGGGCCCCAGCTGTGTTCCCTGTGCCCAGGCCCCCTGTCTATGTCCAAGCCTAGTTCTGGCTCCGCCATTGAGAACATGCACCAATAAATCCCCGCTGTGTTGAGTGCGGCGTGGAGTCCTGTTGCTGGCAAATGAGAACTCTGGTTGATTGACTCTGGGGAAAGCAGAGAGGTAAGGAGGGAAAAAGAAAGAGGAAGAGTGAGGAGCAAGAGGAGAGAGGAGGAGAATCAACACAACTTTTGCTTTTTTTTTTATTCAGAGAGCAAACTTTGCCAAGTAAGCAGGAAAAACGTCTCTTCAGCACTATTAGAAAAGCTTTACTGGCAAAGTTTTAAAACATGTAAAGGGATAATAAAAACAAAGCAATTACAATGTACTGCCTACCAAATAGGCCATGTAGCTTATTTTGCAAAAAGATTGTTGCCTCTGGTTATGAGTTTTTTTCCCCAAATATCAATACTATAATACTTTTTACATAAAACTTAATAACTTTTTCCTTTGTTTCCTAATGTAAATTGCTTATTTGACTCCATTAGTAAATAGAGAGAGATTTTTGGTTAAAAAAAAGTACCTTAACGTGTTCTATAAAAAGGAACTAAATGATGTGAGAGAATAGCAGAAAGAGACTTTTTCCTTATAGAAACCAAGATTGCTGCATAACAAAGTACCCTAAAACATTATTTTGTGCACATTTGCCTGGGCCAGGAATCTGGGGAGCACTCAGCCAGGATGACCCAGGTGCAAGACAGTTTCTTGCTCACCTGTTGGCACTGCAGGGCCTGTGGCCTCTCTCTCCCGACAGGGCTCTTAACCTCCATAGCCTCTCACAGTAGGATGTTTTCAGGATACTGTATTTGCATCTCTTATGTGGTATTAACATACATACATATATGTATATGTATACATACGTATAGCTATATGTAATGGTGCTTTCATTTTTATAAAATAGACTCCCAAAGGTTGATTGATGGGTGAAAGGATTTTAATTTTTAGTGGGTATTTGTAGATTACATCCCCCAAAAGTTTTAGCAGTTGCATTCCTACCAGCAAAGTAAGGATATTTCTTATTCGTTTTAATTTTTGTCAATTTGATGAGTTTAAAAAAATGGTATTTATTACTATAATTAGCATTTCCCATACCAATTTCCAGCAATTCACTCACCAGCAATGTAGGGATGCATGACACATTTTAATTTTCAATCTCATGGATTAAAAAAAAAGAGTATTTCATTCTTGCTTTCATTTGCATTTTCTCAACCAATTTTCAGATGTCTACTAGCCATCTAAAATTATCATTCTGTGAAATGTCTATTTATGTTCTTTTATCCACATTTCTATTGGATTGCCTTTCCCTACCAATTTATAGGATTTCTAGCACTCAGGGTGCTAGAAATAAAGTGTTGTTAAACGTCTTTGCCCAACATATGGTTTGTCTCTTGTCTTTATTTATGGTGTCTTTTTGCTGTTCAATATGTTAAACTTGTGTGTTAAAATACATCTGTTAGGAGGATGGAAAAGCCCTGGAGATGGATGGTGGTGATGGCTGCACGACAATGTGAATGTGCTTAATGCCACTGAATTGTACACTTAAAAACGGTAAGATGGTAAATTTTATGTTATGCATATTTTACAACAATTAAAAGAAATTTATCTGACTTTCCCTTATAACTTCTGGGTTTCCTTTCCTGCTTAAGAAGTTCACTCCCATCCAAAGTTACAGACATATAAAATCTAATATAGTTTAATCTTATAGGTTTTACATTAAAATTTTCAATCCATCTGGAATTTACTTGTACATATGGTATGAGGTACTGGTATTCCAGCTGTTTGTCAATTATACCATTTTGATATTTCTCTTTATTTCCATTACTACATCTATTTTCTGGCTTTATTTTTATGTAATAACTAGAAATTGCTGTTTTTCTACCAAAGTCAACAAGTTATTTTCTCTGAGCAGACTATGAGATTTCTATAATTGATAGGACTTCTAATCACTCTTCTTAGGGAAATAAACAAACACATACATACATAAATTAAATCATGCCCAGTGAAGTTATCCTTTAGATAATTAACTTGCACTCTTCTAAACAGATGATTAAGAGTATTTTCCTTAAAGTCTGCACTTACGTAACCAAAATGAAGTTGAATTTTGCCAATTAATCAGTATGAATGATAAAAAATGAGTGTTGAGTCTTGGATTATTTACTTTCACTAACTTACAACAGATCAATTTTTATATTGTATATACAACATAATCACTCTTGAATATTAACCTCATGTTTTAATTTTCTTCATTTCATAGTTTAACAGAACAAGATTAGAATTAAAATAATACAACTGTAGGCGTGTGGCCACAGCACACGTGTCCCATGTCTCTTTCCAGGGGCACTACTGCCAATGAGCTAAGATTGCTTTGGGCATTTTTAGTGGAGAAGGATGGAAATATGGATTTTTAAAAAATCATGAGTGCAAGCTTATATTTCTGATTTAAATTTAACTTCAAAGGGACTTAATATCTTGACTTATCTTTGAATTATAACATCACATTTGTCTTCTACTAAAAACCTTGGTTGCTAACAACCGCAATCTTTGCTTTATCCTGATATGTATGTGTATATATAGAAATTTTAAAATATACTTAAATAAACCTATAAAATACAAAAATACATATTTATGTTATATATTTTATATAAAATATAAAAATGGGCTCTCTTCATGTCCAGTGACTTCGGCGTAGAAACAGGCAACCCTCATAGTGGCTTTAACATCGACATTAAATAACAAAGGGGAAAGCAAACTTGTAGTGGGACCGAGTGACCCCAAGTGAACAGAAGGCACAGGACTGGTTAACCCTCCTCCTCCCAGAGGCAGGGCAGGTGCGGGCAGCAGCCCTACAGCTGAGGCTGACAGGAAACCTTCAGACCTCAGACCCGCTGGCACCTACTCCACAAAGGCCCCCTGGGGGACCGGCCCTGCTTCCTGGACACCAAACTGAAACACACGTCACAGCAAAGCTGAGGAGGAGCATCTGCTGAGAGGCCGTGACACCTGTAAGGACCTCGAGGGTCTCCACGTCTGAGCTTCTTCAGAAGGAAAGGTAGAACTTTACTGTGAGGTGTCATTTCAAAACCTTCTGAGAAAGACTACTGTCAATACCCTAATTAATAAGTGACATTCCATTAAGTTTACTGAATATTAGCAGAAAAAGTGATGTTCGGATTTTTAAATCTCTTATTAAATTCCTTTGTTACGTTTACCTCTTTAAAACATTTTTTTTTTTTTTTTGCGGTACGCGGGCCTCTCACTGCTGTGGCCTCTCCCGTTGCGGAGCACAGGCTCCAGACGCGCAGGCTCAGCGGCCATGGCTGACAGGCCTAGCCGCTCCGCGGCATGTGGGATCTTCCTGGACCGGGGCACGAACCCGTGTCCCCTGCATCGGCAGGCGGACTCTCAACCACTGCGCCACCAGGGAAGCCCTTTAAAACATTTTTTATTACAAAAATAGTTAATAGTTGAACCTGGTGGGAAGTGGAGACAGGCCAGTGGAAGGCAGGCCTCCTCCCGCCTCAGGGCAGGGTTGTGAGGACAGAGCCCAGGGGGCCCGGGCGTCACCCTCTGCCTGCCACTCCCAGAGCCATCTGCCGTCCACATTTGGTGTCCACAGGAAGGTGGGTCCCCTCCACAGGGGTCTCCTCAGGGCTCAGCTGCAGGGGACCCCAAGAAAGCGGCCTTGAGCAGGTCCACCCTCTTTGCTGGAGGCTCCCAAAAGAAGCAGAGGAAGGGTGGCTCCTGGCAGCCACCCGTTGCACCTGCCTAGGTGGGCTCTGCCCACAGAGTCAGAGCCAGTGCACATCAGACCAGACGCAATTACTCACTTACTAGAGTAGGAAAAGTTAGTTTGCTAACGTTGTTTTGGCAAGGATGTAGAAAAACAGGTAGGAGACAAGTCAGCAATGTCCACTCAAATTATACTGCCCCTGCCCTGCCTTCCACCCGCTGTCCATGCTGCAGTGCTTTACCCGACAGGTGTCCTTGGAAATACATGAAGTGACAACTGCAGACGGAGAGTCTGTGTCACTGTTTGCAGCAGAAAGACTGAAATTGCCAATGTGTCCATTAAGACTCCCAGTTTGTCATTTATCTTTTGATTTTGGTTATGTTTTTTCCACCCAGAAAATTTTAATTTGTTAGTCGTTGAGTTGATCTCTTTCTTATGTGACTGTTTTTATTCCAAAATTAGAAATTAATAACTGATATTGTTTTCCATATTTTCTCCTGGGACTTTTATACTTTCATTGTTAACCTATGATTCACCCGGAAGCTAATCTGGGATAACCCATCTTTTCCCCACTGAGGTGCCACTTTTACCTGGCACTGAATTTCTGTTATGTATTTGGGGCTTTCGGATCCATCCTGCACATGCTAGTCTCACCCGGCTACTTGCAGTCCTGTCGTTAGTAAGATCTCAAGGGGTATTCATGCTACAGAGGAGTACCCGGCAGCAACGTGGACACGTTACCCCCTGCCCAAACCTGCTGTAACCTCCAGTGAGATTTTAAAGTTTTCTTCACGTAAATTTTACATTTCTTTATACGTTTATTCATAGGGGTTTTATTTTTTCCATTACTATTTTCTTATATAGAAAAACTGTTGATTTTTGTGTATCAGTTACGTAATCCAGTCACATTACTGAATTCTTTTTATGGTCTTTAAAGGAAACCCTCTTGGAATCCCAGGTCGACAATTACATCACTGTCCTGTGCGTTTAACCTCCTCCCTGTCTACCTCACTGGCTGCTGGGCAGCCCCCAGGGCCATGCCTCATACAGCAGTGGGCTGAGCAGTCCCAGCCTGCTCCTGACCAGCCCTTCCGGTGTTTCTCCATTCGCACAACCTGCTTTTGACTTGAGATATAAAAACATTATTGTGTGAAGCAACCTGTCATCCATTTGTAAGATAGTATATTATCCATATGCTCTTGATATTTCCATGGAAATACTTAGACACAGAAGCTCAGTGGATGCATCCACTTGTTCAAAGCATGAACCCTCTCCCCCATACCCCCATACTTTACCCACTGAGGCTTCAGAGGTGAACCGCCTTTGGCATAGGTGCCCATCAGTCGGCTGGGCACCTTCCCCGAGCACCTGGAAGGCAGGTAGGGAAGGTGCCCCATGGAGGGGCAGTGCTGGGAGGTGCCCCTCCCCCACCAAGAAGGACAGGCCTGTGGAAGCACAAGGGAGGGGGGACCAGGCCAAGGAGGAGGATCCGAGCTGGCCCGGCTCTGGTGGCACACGGGCCTCCCCTGAGTTTAGGAAGATGGCTCCAGAGAAGCTGACGCAGAGTCGCCCTTGTGCCCGAAAGCACAAGGGCAATGGTGGCGGCTGTGGGTGGCGCCCTGGCATCTGGCGTGGCGGGGTCTGCGTTGTGCCTGCTGGCCTCACAGCTCTCAGGGAGCAAGTCTCACATGCAGCCAAGTCCACAAGGTGGCATTTCCTCAGGCCGACCCCACAGAACAGCCATTTTGTGGGTCATCCCAAACGCAGGGAGGACCTCCTCAAGCGAGCAGCGTGGGGCTTCCCACCGACCTGAGGGCAGGTCAGCACAACAGTGGCCCTGGGCCTGGGTCAGCCTTGCTCATGGAGCAAACGCACAATCACCTCCACATGCGTCCGTGCATCTTCTGGGGTCAGCACCGGGCGCAGGAGAAGTAATGGTTATAACACCCCTGGGAGGATTGCATTTCCAGCCACACTCTCACCACCAGCCTCTCCTCACCTCATGTCACAGCCTGTGCTGCTCCGAGATCGTGCCTGCCCCTGCGGGATGTCCCCGCCGCACCCCTCCTGTCTGCACGAGCGACCATGGGCGTCGGAGACGGGAACACAGCCCAGTGCTCAGTGGGCTCTGGGCGCAGTTAAAGACTTACAGGATCTCCTGTCCCAGATCTTTCCCTGGGCATGAAATGAAAAATCTAAAGAGGAAACAAAACAGGGAAGTGTCCACTTTAGGAGTGTGGACACTGAAGAGAGCTGACACTGAAGGAGAGCAGTTTTAATCACAGAGGGATCAACAGTTGTGGGACTGCCTCTACCCTTCACCTGTGATTACTGACCCATGTGGCAGACGTGTAAGACTGTCTTAAATCTGTGCTCAGGAAGGAGAGTGTTTCTCTGTCGCGGTTGTAAATGCCGGGGGTTAGAGCCCTCCTGGCAGCTCTGCACACCCTCCGAGTTCCTTCTGCTCCATTGATAATACCCGGCTGCGACCGCCACGCTGCTGCACAACCACTCACCAGCAATGGCCACAGAGCAATTAATACTCACGTCTCTCCTGGAAGAACCAGGGAACGTCACAGAGGGAGAGCACTCTGTCCCCTCGGGCGGCTCACTGCCCTCACTCCCTGTGCCCCAGGTCCCTCTAGTACCTGATGGCAGTGCCCTTCTACACCGGATTCTGGAGTTGTCCCATCCAGCTTTAATTTCAATAAACGCTCTCTTAAAATATACCATCAACCTCTCCAATGTGTCTGCACAGAACGTGGAGCCTGCCCCACTCCGGAGAAAGACAATTTCTTTGAAAGAAAGCTTTCCTTTCTACTCTGGGCAATTAGCTAAAAGACAAAGGAACCGAGAAGGAACTTCTTAAGGGAAACAGAACTGTAATGGAGGAGAAAAATCACAGAACAGGCGCTTGAAAATAATTAGCAGAATAAAGTGATATTCTAATGTCTACATGACAGCATATAAAAAAAAACAAATTCAATGGAAATTAAGTTTATTTCTGGATATACCAACTAAAATATACGCCATATTTATTCAGAATATCATAATCAATGCAAAAATAGAACTCTCTTCTCCCCTGTAAAAGTTAAATACAATACTGTAGGATAGTTACATGATTATTTTAGTCAGGTCTTCAGTATTAGCTTCTCAAAAGAACAAATCTATAGTTAGAGACATCCAATTTATCATACAAAATATATACAAAGGCGTAACTGTAGTATAGAAAAAAATGAAGTTACCAAAATATAACTTATGTCATTTACTTTACACAAAATGGACTCTAGTTAACTTTTCCCAAGAGCTTCACCAATGAGTCGAACGGCGACACTCTTGCCTTCGTCAGTTTGAACAACGAGCAAAGCTTCAAACTTGCCCACGGACCTGGGCTTGAACTGCACAGGCATGTTGATGTAGTGCTGGGCTCTGCAGAGAGAAAGGGGTGTCAACACCAAGGCCACGGCACACGGAGCCCCTCCAGCCTCACGATGCCTGGCAGAGAGCAAACACGGTCAAGGACGCAGGAGCCAAGAGGCCCAGGGCCTGGTGCTGCATCTGTAGAAGCAGGAGGCCACCGGCTCCCAAAAGGTCAGGGAGCACGTGCCACCAACCGCCCCCGGGGCAGCGGGACCTACATTTACAGGGCTGGTGGGTTTTGCTCCAAATTTCATATGAAACCTTCCAAAGGTCTTGAAAATTTATTTTCAGATTCTATCGAGGCAGGTAATGAATGCCCTGTGCTTAAAAGTAGTACATGGCGGGGGGGGGGGGGGGTGTTTTTGCTCATAAAATGAGGTCCCAAAAGCTTCAAAAATACACCTTTATTCCCAGGGAATGAGACAAAGGCACTTTCCCACACCTGTGTGATGTCACCAACTTTCTGTCTTAATCATTTTTGAGTGAAACTTTACAGCTTTCAGACTCTCCTCAGAGGGCAGGGGCTCCGCCCTTGATCTCAACCACATGTGTTCAGGATCAGCCACTGGATCTGACCTGTGCTTTTGTTTCCAGCATGTTCCCTGATGAACCCAGCACAGTGGGCTAGAAATTCAGAAAACAGTCTAAGTATTTCAAAGCCCTTTTCCTGCATGTAACTGATAACGCAGAACATACATATTTAAAGTCTGGGTCATTTTCCTCCAATGCATTTACCTCATTTCCCCACATCAAAGTTAAGGTGCCTTTAGGGCTTCCTTGGTGGCGCAGTGGTTGAGAGTCCGCCTGCCAATACAGGGGACGCGGGTTCGTGCCCTGGTCCGGGAAGATCCCACATGCCGCGGAGCGGCTGGGCCCGTGAGCCATGGCCGCTGAGCCTGCGTGTCCGGAGCCTGTGCTCCGCAACGGGAGAGGCCACAACAATGAGAGGCCCGCATACCGCAAAAAAAAAAAAAGTTAAGATGCCTTTAAAAAAACTGGTACCTTTCGACGGCACTGACAAAGGACAATTTTCTCTTTCATGTTAGCATCTCAATCCTCAGAATGACGCAGTACAATCTGCCAACCTAAGAGGCTTTTTAACTTATGAATTACTAAAAGCATTAAAATACCCCAAGTAAATCTCTAGAGGATCCCATTATTAACATGGAATAAAGAAACCCATATTTAACTGAGGAAGGATTTTGAAAAACATATTATGACAAACATGTATCTCCTGCTTTAGATTTACAGACACTGAATAAATGGGGGGTGCAACTTGAAAAGAACCACGGATTCACACAACTCCAGCACCAGCAGTGCAGCGAAGCAGTGACTGTGCTGTTACCAAGAGGGCTTTACACTCTCTCCACACACATACACACTCACATACACACACACACGCACACTCCCACCCCCCCACAGCACACACTCACACCCCACACACATGCACACACACACATATACACACGCACACTCACATACAAACACACACATACATACACACTGATATACACACACCACACACATATAAACACACCACGCACACACACACACACACACACACGGGAACACGTAATAGGAAAGCACATAGACACAACACAGAGATCTAGTTTAAAACCTCCTACCATCCAATGACGAATTTTGCAGCAGAGGCCCCAGAGCAAGCAGCAGGAGGTACAGAGGCAGGGCCGGCGGGGTGCCCAGAACCCCCTCACCCCTCATGCCCGTGAACCTACAAATTACAGCAACCGTAATTTTTCTTTTGCTTTAACTTAAAACAAGCACTTTGCTGCTCCCTGGCTTCCCTCTGAAGGACACAGCAGGGCCTGGCCGCTCAGCCGCAGGGGCTGGCTCACCAGGACCTGCATGCGCTGCTGTGAGCCCAGCAGACGGGGCCTTAGCTGCAATGTCCCAGCAGAGATTAGATTTGAACAAAGTTAACAGAGGATGCTTTCGGGGGTAAGTGGAAACACAACAAATTCTTCTTAAAAAGACATGAGAAAGAGATGATCACCTAGAGCCCAAGACAGAACCTTTACCAAAAAACTGCTCATTAATGCTCCTTTTCCATTAGCTCCTTCACAATCCACCACTTTCCATGGATGACATAAACCTGCCCAACACACGCCCTCCCCCAGCACCTCCGCCTAAGGCAAAACCCCCAGGACGTGCGGGGCTCCCGCCTACTGATCTGCAGTCAGCTGACAGTCCCCACCGCAGGAGGACAGCCCGGGAGAGGGGCCTCCTGGGAGGGCGGACCCGTGGTGACGGAAGCCGCGCTACTACTTGGGGAGTGGGGTTCACGGGTCCCAGGGCAAGTGGCCCCTGAGGAAGAGAACGTGACCACAGGGGACAGGGAGGGGCTCCCCAGGAGCCTCGGCACAGACTGTCTACCCGCCACAGACTGTCTACCCTCCGAGGCCAGCGCCGCCATACCAGCCCCCTACAGCTCATGAGCCCGTGCAGGGTCCAACAGTCTCGTTCTTGGGACAGGTACAAAGCCCTCCGCGCCTGCACTGACAGCAGCCCCTGCCTCTGTTTGCGGAAGAATTCTCAGGTGAGCTCCACTTTAGGAGAGTGGACACTGAAGAGAGCTGACAAACCGCTACTTCTCCGAAATAGAAAGAAGTCATTCTTATATATGAAAAAACCAGCTTTCCCAGCTTCCTTTACGTAAGACTTAAGCCTACAGACATGTCATGAGAGAAGACTTTTCTACGACTTAGAGTTTACTTCACCTTGTTGAACAGATCAAAGTTACTGCTTTGCATGCATGGTTTTCTTATTCATATTTCATCAAGTTTATACTGAGTTGCTAATTATTAAAGTTGATGCTGGAATCTGTAACATTATATATTTATCCTAAGTTCCATAATGAAATGCATCAGAATAACTTTACCTGCCACCAATAAAGTATAAAATTACCTTATTTAAATTTCTTTTCAAAGTATAAAAAGTTAAAAACATTTTAAAATAATAACATGTTTGAAGAGTATAAGCAAACAAAATGTATCTTGTGATGCTATTTTAAATGCTAGCTTATGTAAACTGCCCGAATTTTGCTTAATTAAAAATAGTTTCTCATGTTTCTAAGTTCTCTTAGATGTTGTGACATGACCTAGGCTGCAGAGAAAAGCAGTGAGTGTCTAATTCAGGACAGCTTAAAATGTTCTAGCACTGGAATGGCAAGTCACCAAGTTCAACTCTATAAAAATGTCTACTTTTAGATTACTAGAATGAACGCATTTTATATTTTAAAATTGGTTTTTAGACAAGTTGAAACTAAGCAAAACGCCATCTCATTTATAAAGATTCCTTGTTAGGAATGCTTTAAGCATCACACCTGTCATGTCAACAGCACTGCAGGGAGCTGTGCGTGAGGAGGAGGAGGAAGTGCTGCTGGGACACGAGATGGGCACCCAGGCGCACGAGGAAGAAGGACACTACCCGCTGGTCACAGGGGTAGGAGGAGGAAACTGAAGGTGGCAATTATGAAAATACTCTGACATGTTAACTGCCAAAATTACATTTCAATTTAGGTCGTGTGGTCTCCTGTGAAGGTCTAACAGCTCACTGGCGACCACAAACTGCCTGTGGGCCTCACTCAGCTGGCTGGTCCCTACAGCCCTGCTAGGCCAGAGGCTGCCGCATGTAATGCCATTGGGATCGAACACAAACAGGTTCTTTTTCTACAAAGGATCAAGAAGGAGCTGATTTACAAATTTCAGCTAAAATATAATTCAATTTTTAAAAATCTGTGAAAGCAAATTAAGCAAAGAACATAACATCAGAAGAAAATTTGAAACTACAGTGTATTTAATGATGAAAGCTGGAAAAGGAATGTATCTCCAGGTAAGTTGACTGCATCATCCTTCAGCCATAAAATGGGCAAGTGGCATAAAGCCAAGTAATTTAACAAGTTATTGTAAGTAATGAGTCCTTACCAAAACTGTAGATGAGCTGAATGCAAATAGTGTTTTTTAAAAAGCTGTTAGGCTCTTCAAGGGAATTTCTTTTAAATCTGAAGGTTTCTTGAACTTTTTTTAAAAAGATTTTTTTAAAGATAAAAGCTCCTTGAAACAAAAATCTGAAGCCCCTCCAGTAAGCTGTGACAGGTATACACTGGTTTACACATGAGTATTCCACCCCCTCTGCTTCACGTTTAAAGACACACACCTGCAAAACACTGACCAAGCTCAGGGATGTGAACCAGACACAGAGTAAACGGGAAGCAGAGTTAATAAGACCATTATGATAAAGTTCAAATTCAGATAATAACGGTGTTCAGGACAGATCACTTACTCAGTATCACTTTGTACTCTGTTACTAAAAAGTGTCACAATTGGGAATTTAAACAACCTATTTTTAAATAGGTGAATTGTTTCTGCAGCTCTGCCTCAGTTCAGCAGAGCCACCCTACTCTACTGACTGTGGAATGTCGCCAGTCTCAGGCCGTCATGGGAGGGACCCACAGACAAGAGCTCAGGGCAGCAAAGCGTGAAAGCTCAGACTTAGGAGTGCTAAGGCCCAGGCCCCTCTCATCCATGTTCTCACTGAAGGGACTGGCTGGGAAAGCACCGACAGAAACCGTGATGCTCTATCGACATTGTGGGTCCTGCTGGGGCTCCCCAGGACCACCTCTCACATACTCCTGTAACGAGTCCAGGCTGCCAGTGGCTTTTCATCTCCATTTCACAAATTAGGAAACAGGCTCAGAGAAGTTAAGTCCATGGTAGCTTTCTAGGTATAGTCATTGCTGACTCTGCACAACTCGTGCCTTTAGGTTGGGCTCCTGAGAGGCAGGTTTCATAGCACATGGGATGGGGGAGGGGGGACGAGAAGGGGAAGAAAGGATGAGAGGTGGAGAGAACGGTCCCCACGACTCATCTTCCAGTATCTGGAGGTAAGTGTAAGCTTCTGAGTCAGTGCTGCTGGGCTAGTAACTCAGAGACAGCCCTTGAACGCCTGCAAGTGGGCCAAGTTTTCACAAAATATAACATGTTTCTGGGACAGCCTCTTGATGCTAAAATGAAAGATCTTATAATAACTAAATTGTTTAATTAAAGATTCAAAGATGAAGATAAAATTATTTTTCAGTATTAAGTGCAACAGAACTCTACTGTTAAAATTCTAAATAACAGTGACAACCCAGTTTGAGATTTCAGCCTTTATGTACATCATATGGAGAAAGAAAATTAGCAAGACCCTAAAACAATTAACAAAATGGCAGTAAGTACATACCTATCAATAACATGTAAATGGATTCAATGCTCCAGTCAAAAGAGCAGCTGAATGGATACAAAAACAAGGCCCGTATATATGCTGCTACAAAAGTCACTTAAGATCTAAAGACACTCATAGACTGACAGTGAGAGGATGGAAAAAGGTATTATATGGAAGCAACCCAAGTGTCCATCAACAGATGAACGGATAAAGATGTGGTGTAGATACACAGTGGAATACTACTCAGCCATAAAGAAGAGTGAAATCTTGCCATTTGCAATAAGATGAATGGACCTGGAGGATATTATGCTAAGTGAAATAAGTCAGAGAGAGACAAATACTGTATGATTTCACTTCCATGTGGAATCTAAAAAACGAAACAAATGAACAAACATAACAAAACAGGAATAGAGTCATAGCTACAAAGACAAAACAGGTGGTTACCAGAGGGGATGGGGGTAGGAGGAAGAAAGAAATAGGTGAGGGAGATTAAGAGATACAAACGTCCACAGTTCCAAAATAAATGAATCACAGGTATGAAATGTACAGCGTGGGGAATATAGTCAATAACTATGTAATATCTTTGTGTGGTGATGTATCATCCTAGATTTAGTGTGGTGATCAGTTTCAAATGTATAGAAATAAAAACATATAGAAATACAGGAATTAACAGTGTTGTAGGTCAATTATACTTCAAAAACAAATGCATAGAAAAGATCAGATTTGTGGTTACCAGAGGCAGGGGGTTGGGGGAGGGAGAACTGGATGAGACAGTCAAAAAGTACAAACTTCCAGTTGTAAGGTTAAGTACGTACCAGGGATGTGATGTACAACACGATAAATATACTGAACATGTTGTACATTATATATGAAAGTTGTTAAGAGAATAAATCCTAACAGTTCACATCGCAGGAAAAAAAGATTTTTTCTATGTCTTTAATTTTGTATCTATATGAGATGATGGTGTTCACAAAACTTACTGTGATAATCATTTCATCATGTATGTAAGTCAAATCATTATGCTGTACACCTCAAACTTACACAGTGCTGTATGTCAATTATGTCAATAAAACTGAAAGAATATATATACATACATACACCTTAAAAATAAATAAAAACAAACACATTTTTAAAAAAAGAAAATAAGCAAGGATGACAAGAAAATGTAGCCCTGATTTAAGAACAATACAGGGTTATTTGAAGAATGACAACTGGAAAATAGGATAATAAAATTTTCCCAATTAATCTGGGAAGGTTTTTGTCCTAATTAGTTAAAATTTAAATCCCTGATTCTCAGTGTAGTGAAAATAACATGTGACGCAGAAATCACTCTAAAGTTAATCACAAGATAATTAAGGTTCTATGTAAGTATATGGCTGTCAAAATACTGGGAAACAGGAGTCACGCACTAAGTCCAAACACTGCGCAAGTTTGAGTTGCTACTCACCACACGTACCCACAGGTCACGGAATGTTTCCCTAGCAGGTTCCTTGTCTCCTTCACCACGTGCTTGGTGCTCTGTGGTGTTGGTGAGGAGGATGAGGGGTTGCAACAGAGAGAGACCTCACAGTCCTAACCCCCAAGAGCAATCTCAGGCTCCTAAACACAAAGACCTGCACTCGGATGAGAACATTTTGATTTATGATAAACTCACCTCAAAGAATATTTTGAATGTTTGACGTAGAAAGGCTCTCTGGGACTTAAAAACTTGAGCTGGAATTTAATATGAAACATTTTATGAAGTTATACAAGTTAGATATTTGTGCATACTTAAATCAACATACCGTATAGCCACAAAATGAGGTAAAACAATAAATGCTCATGAAAACACTTAGGGGAAGTTTAATGAGTTTATTCTAGTTCTAACTGGAGTAAATGTTATCCAGAAATATGTTGGTGTGATAGTACAGAAGAAAACAAGAGGAAAAATTAAAAAATGAAAATATGAAAACAAATACTAAATAATTTTCAATTTTCAGGTAAAGGATCATGAACTTCCCTTGAGTTTCTTTTCAAATAACGGTATTAAGGCATTTTAAAACTTAACTATTATAACTTAAAACAAGCTTCTAATTATCAGGAAAATGTTTATCAAATAGTAGAATACACTTACTTTTCCAAAACCCACAGCTAGATTTCCAACTTACCAAGTGTGTAATAAAAGAATTATTTCGCAAATTGACTTTCAACGTCCTTGACTCCCCAACTCTTGTTGGCAGAAACCGATACACATCTTCTGGGGCATAAACTCCACGGTGGGTGAGGTCAAGCTGCCTGCTATGGAGATAGGTCTGAAGGTTAACTATTTAAAATCCATATTTGTATATATTACATTATGAAGTGTGGCTTTGTTTTCTCCCGCAACTCAGTTAAAGTAGCTCTGTAAAGGCGACTGACTAATGTGTGTTAAGACAAACTGCTGGCGGCAGGAAGTGTCCAGGGGTGCGGGGAAGCAGCTGAGACAGCAGCAGCGCTTCCACCTCCCTGAGAGGAACTTAACATATTTTCCTTACAAGCACCTTCCTCCACAACTAAGTTAGACCTAAATGTTAGGTAACTAAAGATTATAAGAAACATTTTCATGTAAGTCAGAAAGAAAAAGACAAATACCATATGATATCACTTATATGTGGAATCTAAAATATGACACACATGATCATATCTAAGAAACAGAAACAGACTCATGGACATAGAGAACAGACTGGAGGTTGCCAAGAGGGAAGGGGGTGGGGGAGGATGGAGTGGGAGGTTGGGGTTAGCAGATGTAAGCTTTTATAGAGAGAATGGATAAACAACAAGGTCCTACTGTATAGCACAGGGAACTATATTCAATATCCTGTAATGAACCATAATGGAGAAGAAT
Organism: Phocoena phocoena; assembly: GCF_963924675.1. Classification (NCBI taxonomy): domain Eukaryota; kingdom Metazoa; phylum Chordata; class Mammalia; order Artiodactyla; family Phocoenidae; genus Phocoena; species Phocoena phocoena. The sequence continues at coordinate 62,612,250 of NC_089231.1, read as the reverse complement.
ATTAAAAAAAGAATGTATGTATATGTATAACTGAATTGCTTTGCTGTGCAGCAGGAATTAATACAACACTGTAAATCAACTATACTTCAATTTAAAAAAAGTTAAAAAAAAAAAAACACATCCCTGAAAAAAAATTTTTTTTTTTCATTAGGTAAAACATTTACATACTATCATTAAAGCTTTGTAAGCTGCTGGTATAACATACATTTTTCGAAGTTTTTAAGAATCTACTTTCATACACTGTGTTTTGGAATGTAAATTGGAACAGCTACTTTGGGAACATTCTTTGGCAGTTTAAGGTTAAATAAATTTCTACCGTATGACCCAGCAATTCTACTCTTAGATATTTTTACCCAAAAGAAATGAAAAAATATGTCCACAGAAATACACATATAATAATATTCACTGCACTTCATTCACAAGGGCTCCAAGTCAGAAGCCACCAAATGTTAAAAGGAAAATGAAACAATCGTGATGTGCTCCTATGATGGGGCACGAGAACTCAACAACAAAAGGAACAAACCATAGGTACACTCACCAACACGGATGATCCCGAAATCATTACGTTAAGTGAAAGCCAGACACAACTTGAGTGCACATGTGCATGAAATTCCACAAAACTATGACAACACACAGGAACAGAACAAATCCTGGGTGAGGGTGGGGGTGGCTGCAGAGAGGCATGCATGTGAGGACGCTCCAGGAGAGAGAAACGGTCTCTACCTGGCTGCAGTGGGGGTGACGTACATCAATCACAGGTAAGCCACTGGGCATTTTACCGAATGTAATTATATCTCAATAAAGCCCTGGGAAAAATTCATGAGAATGACAGAAATAACATACCCAGGTATGAGAGCAGACGCCTCTGATACAGGTTGTCTTCGGGGCTTAAGTAAATTATCTATTTTAATGAGGCTATTTGTGGAAATGCGTGAATTTTCAAGCTCACGTTGTGCTTTGACACTCTGTATAAAAAAATCACAGGGTGGAGGAGGAGAAATAAACATGTGGACACTTACCTATTTGAATTCTACTACTTCCTTCCTAATTTTTAAAAAGGAGATTTATGATTTCTAAATTCCTTTAATCACAAAATGCTTTATCTTGCACTGTTTCTTTCTCTCTCTTTCTCATACACACACACAATCTTACCTAATTAAGGCAAGCAAATTTCATAGAGCCAATCAATAAAGACACATAAGAAAACTAAGATGATAAGAATCTATAACAGAATTAATGGGATAACAATAATACCAAAAACAACAGGCCAGTTTTTCATGCCAGTTTCCCTTGGTGTCTTTAAAACACACCCAATAATTTACTTAAATTCAGTGTAACACTCACGTGTCCAGAGAGCTGGAATCTCAAGGTGTGCTTCAGGTGAGGCTCTTTAAGAGGGTGACACTCCACATCCCAAAACTGGGCATAGTCCCCTCTATCTCTGGGCAAAAACGTGATGGAGACCTACAAACAACACATCCAGGAGAGAAATTCAGACACGGAACCTTACACACATGCAGTTAGATTACCAATTCAAAGTGAGGTATGAAAAAATTGAAGGGAAAAATGTCTTTGCTTTGGCTAATTCTGCCACTAATCAGATCCAAGTATACTTTTCTTTAAGGCTTTAAGTAACACATTCCTCAAAATGTAAATTTTTTAATTAAAAAAAAGTTATTAATTACTGTAGCTCTGTAGTACAGTCTAAAGTCAGGAAGCCTGACTGCTCCAGCTCCATCTTTCTTTCTCAAGACTGCTTTGGCTATCTGGGGTCTTTTGTGTTTCCAATCAAATTTTAAAATTTTTTGTACTAGTTCTGTGAAAAATGCCATTGTTATTTTGATAGGGATTGCACTGAATCTATAGATTGCCTTGGGTAGTATGGTCATTTTAATAATATTAATTCTTCCAATCCAAGAACACAGTACATCTGTTGTGTCATCTTTAATTTCTTTCATCAGTGTCTTACAGTTTTCTGAGTACAGGTCTTTTGCCTCCTTAGGTAGGTTTATTCCTAAGTATTTTATTCTTCTTGATGCGATGGTAAATGGGATTGTTTCCTTTTCCCTTTCTGATAGTTTGTTGTTACTGTACAGAAATGCAACAGATTTCTGTACGTTAATTTTGTATCCTGCAACTTTAGCAAATTCATTAATAAGTTCTAGTTTTCTGGTATAGAAAATCTTCAGGATTTTCTAAGCATAGTATCGTATCATACGGAAACAGTGAGTTTTACTTCTTTTCCAGTTTGGATCCATTTTATCTCTCTTTCTTCTCTGATTACCGTGGCTAGGACTTCCAAAACTATGTTGAATAATAGTAGCGAGAGTGGACATCCTTGTCTTGTTTCTGACCTAAGAGGGAAAGCTTTCAACTTTTCACCGTTGAGTATGATGTTCCCTGTGGGTTTGCCATATACGGCATTTATAATGTTGAGGTATGTTCCCACTTTCTGAAGAGTATTAAATCATAAACGGATGTTGAATTTTATCAAAAGCTTTTTCTACATCTATTGAGATGATCATATATTTTTTGTTTTTAATTAATTGATTGATTGATCAATTAATTATTTTGGCTGCTTTGGGTCTTCGTTGCTGTGCACAGGCTTCCTCTAGTTGCGGCGAGCAGGGGCTACTCTTCGTTGTGGTGCACGGGCTTCTCATTGTGGTTGCTTCTCTTGTTGCGGAGCACAGGCTCTAGGCACGTGGGCTTCAGTAGTTGTGGCGCACAGGCTTAGTTAGTTGCTCCACGGCATGTGGGATCTTCCCAGACCCGGGATCAAACCCGTGTCCCCTGCAATGGCGGGCGGATTCTTAACCACTGCGCCGCCAGGGAAGTCCCTGATCATATGGTTTTTATTCTTCAATTTGTTGATGTGGTGTATCACACTGACTGATTTGCAGATACTGAAAAATCCTTGCATCCCTGGGATAAATCTCACTTGATCATGGTGTATGATCCTTTTAATGTATTGTTGGATTCAGTTTGCTAGTACTTTTTTGAGGATTTTTGCATCCATGTTCACCAGTGATATTAGTCTGTAATTTTCTTCTTTGTGTGATATCTTTGCCTGGTTTTGATAACAGGGTGATGATGGCCTCATAGAATGAATTACAAAGTGTTCTTTCCTCTGCAATTTTTTGGAATAGTTTGAGAAGGAGAGGTGTTAACTCTTCTCTAAATGTTTGGTAGAATTCACTATACCACAAAGCTACAGTAATCAAAAACAGCATGGTACTGGCTCCAAAACAGACACATAGATCTATGGAACAGGACAAAAAGCTCAGAAATAAAACCACCCATCTATGGTCAATTATCTACAAGAAAGGAGGTAAGAGTATAAAATGGAGAAAGGACAGTCTCCTCAGTAAGTGGTTCTGGGAAAACTGGACAGCTACATGTAAGAGAATGAAATTGGAACATTCTTTAACACCATATACAAAAATAAACTCAAGATGGATTAAAGACCAGAAACCATAAAACTGCTACAGGAAAACAAAGGCAGAACACTCTTTGACATTAATCATAGCAGTACTTTTTTTGGATCTGTCTCGTAAGGTAAAGGAAATAAAAGCAAAAATAAACAAATAGGACCTAATTAAACTTAAAAGCTTTTGCACAGCAAAGGAAACCATCAACAAAATGAAAAGACAACCTACTAAAGGGAGAAAATATTTGCAAATGATATGATCAGTAAGGAGTTAATATCCAACATATATAAAAACCTCACACAACTCAACATCAAAAATATCAAACAACTGATTAAAAAATGGTCAGAAGAACTGAATAGACATTTATTCAAAGAGGAAATGCAGATGGCCAACAGGCACATGAAAAGATGCTCAACATCACTAATCACCAGGGAAATGCAAATCAAAACCACAGAGTTATCACCTCACACCTATTAGAATGGCTATCATCAAAAAAAGAACACAAATAACAAATATTGGCGAGAATGTAGAGAAAAGGAAACCCTAGTACACTGTTGGTGGAAATGTAAACTGGTGCAGCCACTACGGAGAAAAGTATGGAGGTTTCTCAAAAAACTGAAAATAGAACTGCCATATGACGCAGTGATTCCACTCCTATTTACCCAAAAAATTAAAAACTAAAAACACTAATTTGAAAAGATACATGCACCCCAATGTTCACAGAAGCACTACTTACAATTGCCAAGACATGGAAGGAACCTAAGTGTCCATCAATAGACGAATGGATAGAGACGATGTAGTAATATATATGTGCATGTGTGTGTGTGTGTGTGTGTATATATGTATATATATACACACACACATACACATACACACAATGGAGTATTACTCATCCATGAAAAAGAATTAAATCATGCCATTTGCAGCAACATGGATTTGGAAAGCATTGTACTAAGTGAAAAAAGTCAGAGAAAGAAAGACAAATACTGTATGATATCACTTATATATGGAATCTAAAAAATGCAACAAATAAAAAATAAGCAGACTCACAGATGTAGGCAACAAACTAGTGGTTACCAGTGGGGAAAAGGAGGCGGGGAGGGGCAACATAGGGGTAATGGATTAACAGGTACTAACTCTTTAGGTATAAATAAGCTACAAGGATATATTGTACAACATGGGGAATATAGCCAATATTGCACAATAACAAATGGAATATAACCTTTAAAAACTGTGAATCATTATATTGTACACCTGTAACATATGCTATTGTACAACAATATTTCAAAAAATAGAAATAAAATGTTAAAATAATGCAAACTCTTAAAAAAAAAGTTATTAAAAAATTCTAGAGTACAAGACCTAAATGAGGAAGGTCTGACACCCCCCAAAATACAATGCAGACTTCCATGGAAATGCTTATGGGACCCACTGCTGGCCAAGTGGTGAAGGACTAAGGCCTCACACCTCACTGACTGCAGGGGACAAGAGGGTCCACAGGAAGGAAGGGGTGGGTGTGGGAGCAGAGGCAGAGGAGCCAGGATGCTGTGCCCACCAGAGCAGCTCTTACCCTAACTCACTTCAGAATGTCACCCCGACCACACAGCTCCAAGTCAAATACACGAAATCTTTGTGTGCAGCATGTCAAAGGTCAACAGGAAGTTGAAGTATTTTAAAACAGTATTTTATCAGCGTTAAGAGCTTTTTAATTAAATGTTTAGTGTTAAAAATACTGATTCCTAGTTAGGGTAACAATAAATCAGTATCTTTGAGTCTGGACTTAACATTAAAATGCTTCATTGACCTAATTTCTGTGGACACAGAATCTAAGAAACAACTGGGCCTGCAGGCTGGGAGCACAGAGGCAGGAGCTACTGGGGTGGGGGACATGGATGACAGGGCAATGGGAGGATTCAGAAAGGATGGATACAACCATGCCCTGAATGGTGCAAGCACACAACCATCTGGAGCCACTGGAACCACAGCACCACACTTCCTACAAACCCCACTTACACTTCCTCTAACACCAATGAATAAAAAACAGAGGAGGGAAAACCCACTACTACTGCATGTTCTACAACAAGCCCTAACATGCCTTAGGCTCATTTAGTCTCATCTCACACTGACCAACGTTTCACACAATTATGGTGTCTCAGTCATAACGAACTAATTGTTTTTTCCTTCTGGATCAGTACTCAATACAACCACAGTTGTGCTCTTTGGTAATACTTCCCTAAAGGGTCCCAGAGTGATGTGCTGTGCACATAAATTAAGTATCCAGACCTAGAGCGCATTTGAGAGATGTGATCTGACAATGCGGTGAGCAGCAACTTCAGTCCAGGATACACAGTGACGCACAAAACAAAAACCAGAGACCTCATGGAGGTTACATTTCCATGTCAACTATTATAAGAGGAGAAATTCCTGGGAGACAATCTAGTACTCATTTTTCTTTTTTTTTTTACAGCTTTATTCACATACCACATAATTCACCCATTTTAGGTGTAGTCAGTGGTTTTTAGTGTATCTCCAGAACTGTGCAACCATGCCCACAATCTAATTTAAAATACTCACAACAATCCCCAAAGAAATCCCATGCTATGAGCAGTTGCCCACCATTCTCCACCCTCACTCCCAGCCCCAGCAACCACTAATCTACTTTCTGCCTCTACAGATTTACCATTTTAGATATTTCCCATAAATTGAACCTTACAATATCTGGCCTTTTGTGGTTTCACTTGGCATGTTCATCCACGTGATAGCATGTTATTAGTACTTCATTCCTTTTATTGCCAAATAAAATTTCATTGTATGGACACACCACATTTTGCTTATCAGTCGATAGACACTTGGGTTATTTCCACCTTTTTGAGCTATTGTAAACAAGGCTGCTATGAACATTTGTGTACAAGTTTGAACACTGGTTTTGAATTTTTTTGAGTATTTATCCAGAAGTGTGATTGTTGGACCGTATGGTAACTCTAACTTTAACTTACTGAGGAACTGTCAAACTGGTTTCACTGTGGCTGCACCCTTTTCCATTCCCACCAGCAGTGTATGAGGGTTCCAATTTCCCCACATCCTTGTCAACACTTGTTATTACTATTATTATTTTAAAATCACAGTCATCCTAGTGAGTATGAAGCGATCTCACTGTGGTCTTGATTTGCATTTCCCCAATGACTAGTGATTCTAAGCATCTTTTCATGTCTTTACTGGCCACTGGTATATCTTCTTTGGAAAAATGTCTATTCAGAGTTTCTGCCCATTTTTTAAACTGGGTATTTGTCTTTATATTATTGAGTTGTAAGAGTTCTTGATGCACTCTGGATACAAGTACTTTGTCAAATACATGATTTGTAAATGTTTTCTCCCATACTCTGGGTTTTCTTTTCACACTCTTAATCGTGTCCTTTGATGCACAAAGTTTTACACTTTGATAATTCATCTATTTTTCCTTTTGTTACTTGAGCTTTATTGGTGTTACATCTAACAAACCGATGCTTAACCCAAAGTCGTGAAGATCAACAGTTACCTTCTAGCAGTTTTACAGCTTTAGCTCTTACACGTAGGTCTATGGTCCACTTCAAGTTAATTTTTATATATAGTGTGAGATAAGGGTTGAATTTCATTATTTTGCACATGGATATCCAGCTGTCCCTGCACCACTGTTGAAAAACATTCTTTCCCTGTTGAATTGTCCCTTATTGAAAAATCAACTGACCATAAATATGAGGATTTATTTTGGGACTTTCACATCTACATCACATATTTTATAGGTCTATCTTTATGTCAATACCACACTGTTTTGATTACTGTAGCTTTGTAGGTTTTGAAAATGGGAAGTGTGAAACCTCCAACTTTATCTTTTCCAAGATTGTTTTGGTTATTCTAGGTCCCTTGCACACTCACATGAATTTTAGGACCAGCCTGTCAATCTCTTAAAAACAAGCTGGGATTTTCATTGGGACCTGTAGATGAGTTTAGGGAGCACTGCTGTTTTAATACCATCAGGTCTTCTGATCCACGCACAGCTGACGACTTTCCTGCTGGGGCTTCTCTGCACCTTCCTTTCAGATGCAGAACTTCTGCTGAGCAACGTGTGCTCCCTGCTCAGCTGCTTGTGGTCTGGGAAGTGAAATAAACTACACTGGTAGAACTCTGTGTCTTTACAAGAAAGTCAGAAACCCTCTGGAAGCCTGTTACACAGACACAGTGAAGCACACAGAGTTTGTGACTCTGTCACTGCTCAAAGATTCTCTCATGGTCAGTTGCGAGCTCACAACTATGTTCTAATAAACCTTATTACAAGCTTGAATCTCTGAGGAACTGGACCCATATCAAGTAAATGCTATAGTTTAAATGAGTTTTGGCTATTAGAATGAAAAAGGAAAAGTGTATTACTGAGGCCACGTGAACAACTAGCATCCCTGCGTCATACATGAAGGGGCCAGGTCAGGGCTACAAACAAACCAGAACTTACCAGGGCAGTGGTACTAAAGGGACCTGTCACACTTGCCCCTGAAGACACACTGTTGACCCCACATGAACACTGAGTGGTCTGCAACACTGGTAGAGTTTTCTGACTACAGCTGGTGAACAAAACCACTGTCTAGATCAGCGCTACCAGAAGCGTGTTCTAAGCACTGGCAACCTGAGGCCACTTGAAGTGCTTACACCAGAATGTAAACCAACCGCATCACCAAGCACGGTGTTTTGTTTCACACAAGATGTCCTGCTGAAGAAGCAGAGTGCTGACCTGTGCTGCAGCTGCTCCTGCAGCAGCCTGGCTGTGAGCAGCACTGGTCCAGGTGGAGTGAACTCTTCTGGGTGGAAACACTGAGGCACTCCTGGCCAGCCAACACTGTGTTCTTAACAGACGGCTGTGAAAAGGTGTTAGAACTCACCTTCTGGACTCCATGGCTTTCCAGTACACCAGAAATAGGAGAACATCTGAATGCTGCATAGGTAGCTCTAAAAACATCTCCACTTTCGTCAACTCCCTACAAAGACACCATTTAAACAATCAAATAAAAAAACAAAAAAGTAAGCGGATCTATTCCAGTGACACCATTGCCTTCACAGTCATTGAGGTCAAACCAGCCTGTTTCATGGTGGGCCAGGAGCACCCTGGGCTAGGCTCACACCAGGTCTCACCTGACGCAGACCCTCATCCCACCCCTGGCGGCAGTGTTCTGTAGGAGAGGAGGCTGCTCCCGCATCGGAGGACTGCCATTTCCTCAAAGACCCTGAAGACCCTGCTGAGCATGTGTTTCAACACTCCATACGATACCTGTGCTTCATTTTTTGTCAGTGGGCCCAGCACTATCTTTTTTTTTTTTTTTTGCGGTACGTGGGCCTCTCACTGTCACAGCCTCTCCCGTTGCGGAGCACAGGCTCTGGATGCGCAGGCCCAGCGGCCATGGCTCACGGGTCCAGCCGCTCCGCAGCATGTGGGATCCTCCCAGACCGGGGTACGAACCCACGTCCCCTGCATCGGCAGGTGGACTCTCAACCACTGCACCACCAGGGAAGTCCCCTGCACTATCTTTTACACACGTCTTGTTAACATTATGGCTCATAACCATGATGGTCAAACCAAGAAAAGGGGAGAGAGGCCACATCACACGTGACCACACACTTGGCTCGGGTGGTGCCCAGTGGCGGACACCACTTGCAGGGCACACAGGCTAAGACTCACTGGCAAGGACGGTTCAATCCCGTCTCTGCACTCGCTCCCACTAGGTGAAAACACACAGCAGCACTTGGAACTCAGGATAGAAAAGCACACACACAATGCCTTGGTATAAAACTTTTATATATTTTTCAAAATAGTTATTTCAGATAAAAAGCAGGATTGCAGGAGAGAGCATGAAACAGAGCAAGCACGTATTTTCACATACATTCTCTAACTTGACTCTCAAAACCACCTTGTGAACACAACTGGGCAGGTTAGCCCCACTTACAAAGATAATTAAGTAAATGAAGCAGAGGAACAAAAAACCAGTTATCTCAACATATGCTCATAATTCAGATTTTGAAACATCCTGCATAAAGTTAAACATTAAAATGAGTATATCTGAGGCAATTATTACTGACCTTGACGTAAGGTGGGGCTAAGGATGACAGGTGCCACCTCACTTCTGTGTCACCGTGATTCTCAAGTTCCAGGTAACTTCCTAAAAGGAACACATTTAACAACTCAAACTCTTTGAGGGGTAACTAAACAAGCAGATTCGTGGGATAATTTGTGGAAAATACGGTGTTGACCTCATCACAGGGAAAAAATACACTTAGATCCCTTGGAGTCCAACAGGAATAACAATATTTTCTAACGAAGTCCTGTCAGACAGATGCCTTATCTTGTATTTAACGGAAGTGCAATGCAAAAAGCTACTGAAGAACTACAGCTGGGTCTTCACCATGCATGAACCCCTGGTGCTGCGCAGGTTAAGAGGCTGCATGGGGTCAGAGTGTGGGCAGAGCTTGGCCCATGTCACTGTGGCCCTCGGCCGAGATGCCGCACAGGGTGACCTGCACGCATCAGGCCTGGTGGTGGCCAAGGGAGGAAAGTCAGCGGGCAGATGTGGGGTTTATTCTGAAGACAGACTGCAAAGGACGTGCTGATGGATGGGACTGGTGAACAGAAGGGAAGAGACATCAACTGTAGGGATTTGGCTCAACCAAGTGCACAAGCAGTGGTGCCACTGCTGACATGGGAAAGGCTGGAGAAGCAGGTTTCGTGGATGTGTGGGGTGCACACATCTGGGGCTCAGGGCAAGCAGAGAGAAGGAACGGGATGCAGGCGTTAGGAGCCGGAAGAGGAGGAGGGAGCAGCACAGGCTCAGGAGGGGCCCTGAGGCAAGATGAGCCCCGAGAGCTGCTCCAAGGGGGAAGGAGTGGCTGCCAGTGCTAAGGTCAAACTGACACAGACACACAAAAGATGCCCTGGATTTGGCAAAATCAAGCTTTCTAGTGACCTTGATGGGAGCAAGTTCAGGGCCTGGTTGGTGGCAGCAGCTAAGCTGCTGAGGAAGCGAGGGTGGGAGCACAACCCTGGCAGGAAGGGGCCAGGGAGGAGGGCAGCCGCAGCAAGGCGAGGGGCCGAGGGCACCCTGTCCATGAGTGACGGCAGGCGTGCTGTGTCCTGATGGAGACGCTTTGGCAAAGAGGAAGAAATGCTGACAAGGGGGTAGGAGGGCCCAAGGAAGCCCTGCCTGAGACGGCAGGAGCAGGTGGGCCCAGGTTCCCAGCCAAGAGTCACCTGGGATGATCTCTAGATTTTCAACCATGTGTGAGGCAAAGGCAAGAGCCAGAAAGAGCAGGAGCAGGGAGGAGGGGGCAGCGGGGGCTGCGAGAGAGAAGCCTCAGTTGCTGGGGGCGGGGGCAAGCGGGGAGGAGGGCTGCAAGGGCCGCTGGGGAAGCCTGTGCTCAGGGCGTCTAGGGGCCCAAGTTGCGCAGCACTCAGGGGCAGAGACAGAGCCGGGGAGACAGTCAAGTTTAACCGGGGCTGGGATTCTGCCAGACGGGAATGCAGAGGGCGAGGGGCACAAGGCAGTCATGAGTGTTTGTGAGGGGTTACAGGGACAGAGCACAGAAGTCGAGGAGGGATAGAGGAGAAGTGCATTGTGGGTGGGGCGATGGGCAGGGGAAAGGCCTGGAGGTCTGAATGTGGTCAGGCAACTGCTGACCCCTGGAGTAAGTGAGCTGGGAAGAGCCAGAGGGGGTGATGGGCAGAAGTGACAGGCTTGAAACTGAGTAAAAACACGGTACAGATCCTGGTGCCGACGATATCCAGGAGGGACCCTGAGGGCAGGAGACTGAGCTGCAGTGGAAGACAGACCGCGAGAGTTGAGGAGCTGGGGGGCCAGGCAACAGGTGGCCCCAGACCCTATCTAAGTTGTCCATGTGCAATCCTAGACCCCGAGGCCGCGGAGAGAGCGCCCACAGGGCAGAAAGCACTACTCCGGCCCAAGGAAGCTCAGAGGTGCTTCACACACCGCATCACCATCCCCAGGCCCTGGGTGGTGGGTGTTAATCACAGCTGGGGAGGCTGGGCAAGTTTGGAGCCTGTAGTCGCAGAGTAACTGACAGAGCCAGGCTCCACCCACCTTCCTCTCCTCTTCAGCCACTAACTTAGTAGCAACTCTGGTCAAAGACCTAGTGAGAGTCGGGGAGGGATGGTTGTGATAAGAAAATCTAAACCTCCTGGAACAGAGAGTTATTAAAGGCCTAAATTCAACATGGTACAATTTTTAAGCATCTGCAAATCCAGCTCATAACTGAAATGATTTCCAGTGACTACTTGATTTTCTCTTGAAGCAGCGGGAAATCTGCACCTATCACAAACTACAGTTAACTAAGAGCGTTAGATCCAACGTACTAGCATAAGTCTGAATTACGTAACCTTGTGATACAATACCTGAAGTCTCGCCAGGTTCTGTTGTAGGAAAAGTAACAGTCTTATTTCTTATCTCAACTCTTGTGGAAGGTGGTTTAGTCACTGGTTTTACCAGATGATTAACTGAAGGCTCTGTTTCTGGGGAAAGGATTCTAAACGGGCCGGAGGTCAAACAAGTGAAAAGTTCTTCTTGGGTCAAGTCTTCTCGAATTTGAACCTTCACAATTTTCTGAAATGAGCCAAACAAAGGGATAAGATGCAAGTGAAGCTGTTGTTTTTTTTAAAAAAAATTCCTATTTTTAAATTATGGTAGAGAAAAGTAATGCCAAACAAATGAAACACTGGTGAATTTAAAGTCCATTCAGATCCCAAAGTAGCTCTTCGACTTTATCCTTTCTCCCAACTCCCCTCTTTTTTCCAAAGCAAAATCTGCAAGTTAATGATGGCTTCCAGGACCCACTCTCCACTGCTGCCCACCCAGGACACTTGTTCAGCTCACTAGTGGAAAAACTCTGCACTAAATACTCTATTTAATTAAGTCTATTTGGGCTGAAAGGACACCTCAATTCGATTTCTGAAATGTAAGTGCTATCAGTGAGGATTACAAAACTTAAACTGCAAAAAAAGAGAAATGTTGATCAAAAAAAAGTTTAAAAAATTACCTTCTGTCCATTGTCACAGTGTATATAGATCAAGCCACTCCATGGGAACACTGAATGTTTTGTGGATAAGGAGGAATTAGGACTCACAAGAATTTGTAGGTTGCTCCTTAAAAGAAGAATTGAACACTGAGAACCAAGAATACCCTGTACTGGAAGAGCAGTAACCACAAGAGTTACAAACACTGTCCTGTCAGTCACCAACTATTTCCTCACTGCTCAGAAAGAGCAGAGAACAGAGGTAAGCTACCAGGCGCATTTGATTTGGCCTCAACCCCAACCCAGTGGCTGACAAAAAGCTGAGTGGTGTGAACCCAAGAACCTAAGGGCAAAGCTCATGTGAAAATGGACCACATCACTGAAATGCCATCTAAACAGCAATTCAAGTTAAACATTTCTGGAGCAAAATACCAGTAACACAAAGGCTCTGAGCCGCCAATGAAAAAGAACGAGCCGTCACGGTCACACAGTGTAACTGGAAGGGAAGAGAGGGTGGGAAAGGGGGTCGGTCAGGTTTTCTGTGCTCACTGTTCTCTTCAAGAGCTATGGGATGTCAAAGACTTAAATGTGGACGATGTAACTGGATTTGTGACTGAAGAGAAACCACCAGTTATAAAGAGAGGTCAGTACCCACGTCCAAAATGGCCAAGATGACCTCCCACTGCTAAAAGCTCAACATGCAGGGTGATGGACAAGTCTCTGTGAATAACCTGTCCAGTCATCTCCCAGCTTTTCACCCATTAACAGACAAACATTTAACTGACTGCTTTGGTCCTAGGAACCTTTCTCTGGAGTGTCCCCAACCATACCTTAACCTGGTCTTGGTCAAATAAACTCTCCTGAAACGCATACGCCATCATTTTGCAAAAGCAAATAAACTTCATGTTGCTCTTGTGCAAAGTTGCTATTCCCAAATGTGAAGCAACTTTCAGATGTGCGTATTCTGTGCCAACCCAGACACAGTCCCTGAGAAGCTGCAGAGCTGAGGCTATATCCCAATAATTAAGCTGCACAGAGAGGGCAGCTGCTCATCACCATCTGGCCCCCAAAGACTTCTTTTTACCTTAAAATATCCTTTGTAGAAAACGGCAAACTAGATTATGGCTCAGACATATCAGAAGCCAGGAATCTGTGTCTGTAAAATGTCCTTAGAGAAAACCAGCAGAATAAGCTGCTAGACCCAAGGTGACAAAGGCAAGACCCCCGGGGCTTTGGAGACCACTACCCTCATCACGTGCACAGCCACATCCCTGTGCTGTAATTCTGTAGGCAGAGCTACATCAGCAACTCTCCCCCGCCTCACACGTCTCTCCACCCTGTCAGGCTGATACCGTAACTGGCTGTGGACATGGTCTCTACCCGCTAAGAAGCATGAGTCCTGAACTCACTGTGGCCCCACAGAACCATGCATGGTGCTCTTTACAGAGTCAGCACACTGCAAAATTCTACTGAATAAATTAAAATGGCCTATTATTTGATCCTTAAAAAGTCACCATGCTAAAGCATCTAAATAACACCCAGGGGAAAGGGAGGTCATACTTACTCTGGTGCGATAAACCCATGTTGTGGTGTCACTGTAAGACAATGTGCTGGCCAGTACAGCTCAAATTTCAGTAACCTAACAGAATTGTTTAAAATCTGGAAACGTCCAGTTTTTGTCATATCACCTATGACAACAGATAAATAAAATGTTACTTACATTTAACATTTGTGAAAAAGACAAAGGGTAATAAATAGTAAAAATAAATCCTAAATAAAAACACTACCATACTAACTCATTTTGTTTTCCCAACTGCCCAATTACAGAAATTTCAAATTCCTGGTAAAGCAAGACCTTCATTTACTCTTGGAAACTACAAAGACACTGAATAAAGTTTAGTAGTGAACAAAGAAGAAAAAGGAAATCTGGTAATTGTTACTCCCTGTCTTGGGCACAGACATAGGTACTAGATTTGTTCCTACTCTGGACCAAGGGTATCAACGTTAAGGGTAAAAGAGGCCAAGTGCCAACTGCATTCTCAGTGGGGGATGGGGGCGTGGGGGGCAGGAATCAAAACTCCGGATGGGCAGCTCTGCCACACGGGAGCTTGGCCTGGGGTCCGAGTCCTCGTGTCAGGATGACACTCTGGCTGGGTCTGTAGCAGGCAGGGGAGGCCTGGGCAAGCCACCAGCCACATCTGCACGGAGCCCAGGTCTGTCCTATGAGAGCCCTGAGGACAGAGCAAGTACAGCCCGGGCCCCAGAGGGACTTTCTGTCCTGTCGTTGGGGGCATACTCACAAGAAGGGGCGACTAAAATCAAGTGTTCAGGCTGGACAGTCCACACTTCTTCTGAGGCCGATTTATCTTGAGGTGGGCGAACAGCTTGTGAAAGAAGTGGAGACCCCTGAGGACCTTTCACTGGTAAAACATCCAAAGAAATGTTACCACCATGTGTCCCACAACTGCCAGATTCACTAGAAAGAGAGAGAGAAAAGAAATTTAAAATGATAAAGCAGATTGTGTCACATTTTTATATTAATTATTCATAAATCTGAAAACATAAAAATAAAAGTGCATTATATATTTTTCAGTGAATAAGAATCCTTCACATTGGGGTTTTCTTAAAGAAGTGTATAAAAAGTAAAGTACAGTATAGGTTAAATGTTACTAATCTTTAATTAGAATCTGCAATGATTTGTTTCCTGCCTTGACTTCTGCATGCCATCTGAGGTCTCTTAAAAGATTTACTAGAGGGACTTTCCTGGTGGTCCAGTGGCTAAGCCTTCGTGCTCCCAGTGCAGGGGGCCCGGGTGCGATCCCTGGTCAGGAAACTAGATCCCTCATGCCACAACTAAAGATCCTGTGTGCCGTAACTAAGACGCAGCACAGCCAAATAAATGTTTTTTAAAAAAGATTTACTAGAAAACTACCCAGGGCTTCCCTGGTGGCACAGTCGTTAAGGATCCACTTGCTAATGCAGGGGACACAGGTTCGAGTCCTGGTCTGGGAAGATCCCACATGCCTCGGAGCAAAGCCCATGCGCCACAACTAGTGAGCCTGGGCTTTAGAGCCCGTGAGCCACAACTACTGAGCCCACGTGCCACAACTACTGAAGCCCGCACGCCTAGAGCCTGTGCTCTGCAACAAGAGAAGCCACTGCAAATGAGAAGCCTGCGCACCGCAACAAAGAGTAGCCCCTGCTCGCCGCAACTAGAGAAAAGCCCGCGCACAGCAACGAAGACCCAACACAGCCAAAAAATAAATAAAAAGAATTTCCTTCCTTAAAAAAAAAACAAAAATAACCTACCCAATATTAAGAATTTAAGAAAAACAACAAAACTCTTCAAGTATCTATAACTGAATAATGATAACTGGCTTTACAACGCTAACACCAAAAAACTTTAAAACAAAATCTTCTTGGCAAAAAACTACAGTTAAGAAATGCTAATAAAGTTTAGGAAGTTTTTTTACTAAGTGTTGAAATTGGGTTTTCTAATAAGCCTTAGATTACTAAAAAATTGTAATTCAACTAAATTTCGTAATCACGTGAACACATGACAACTTAAGTTCACTGGTGCGGTGACCAAGTTCACCTACCACACAGCAGGGCTACACCTGGACTCCAGTCAACACTTGGCGGACAGAGAGAAATCCCTCTCTTCACCCCTAATTCACTGCCCTCTGACCACCCCCCCCTTTCCAATCAGACCTATACTGCCCCAGAGAAACAAAGGGGGCACCAGCCAAACATCAGAAAACAATTTAAAAAACAAAGTTGATTACTGTTTGTTTAGCTTCCTAAGAACAAGTTCCTCACAACTGAAGTAACTGTCAAGGTAATTTTTTTTTTTTTTTTTTTTTTTGCGGTATGCGGGCCTCTCACTGTTGTGGCCTCTCCCGTTGCAGAGCACAGGCTCCGGACGCGCAGGCTCAGCGGCCATGGCTCACGGGCCCAGCTGCTCCGCGGCATGTGGGATCCTCCCGGACTGGGGCATGAACCTGTGTCCCCTGCAACGACAGGAGGACTCTCAACCACTGCGCCACCAGGGAAGCCCTCAAGGTAATTTTTAATACATGTTAATACTATCTTTGACTATCTTAGAAAAAAAATTAACACGAACAGCATAAGGATTAAAGAAACCAAGTTGGCGTGAGTCAGAGGCACTAGGGTGATGGGGATGGGGGGAGTCAGCCCTCAACTGGTGCCACTAAGACTTGCTGGTGTGAGTTGGCAACACTGGGCCCAGGGAGACAGACCATGTGAAGACAAGATTGGCTGAAAACAGGGGGACTAAGTAAAACGTAAACATATTGAAAATAATGGGGCCAGGCTTCTCAGTACTGGAGAAAAAAGGTACAATTATGGGAAGGAGGAAAGGAATCCACGTGTTATGTTAGATTAGAATTGGAGGTATCAGTGTAAACTCAAGATTTTAACACATTTATAAACAGAAGTAGATATGAATTGCACGTGGATTTGTATATAAACTCATATATTTCCTAGCTCTGTCCACTGAGCGGGCTTAGAAGCAAGGACACCTCAATAACAATGAGCACGTTGCTGCCCGTGTCCTCGTTTCCAGGCTGGACAGGCAAGTGAAGGACGAGCCTCGACCATCCTGCTGTACCTGTGAATAAGGAGGTGCCCAGAGGTGGTGTGGGCACAGGCAAAAGACCAAGGAGCAGGTCAGGGGGCTAAATAATGACAACAAGGATTAATCTTGAATCCACGAGTTGGTCCTAATATATGTGAATAAGAAGAAAAAGGAAATTCCTTCCTCAAAGTAGAAAGATAACTAATAAATGCAGAAAGATGGGATCAGAAAATCACCATTTAGTAACCAAGACAGACATAAAATGATTCAGGAAGCAATCCTCACTGGGTGCTCAAAGTCTCACAAGAAACAAGATCATTCATTGTCTCCAAGTTGTGTATTATAATATCCCTTCAAGATATTTATTAACTTTACAGTAGAGAAACCTGGCAAACACCACTTAAACAAAGTGATAAAAATACTGCTAGTAACAGGACAAATCAGCACTGTTCACCACCGAGGAAGCTTCACTGAGAAACCAGCAGCATCATTCTGCATGTCCTGAAGCTGTGAACTGAAATCAAGAATATTTTACAAAGTAACTGGCCTGTATTGTATAAAAACATCAAGGTATCCGGTAAGAAAGAGTTAGCAGCTGGCCTGCAGCCTACTTTTCCCTTTTTACCAGAAACGACCAGAGAAAAAAAAGAAAGATGGCTTGGTTAAATCACCTTGTAATCTTGCAAATGCAGGATACCACAGCAAATGCACTGGGATCCTTAAAACAGGCAGCACCTGGTCTGTCTCACATTGCTTGTGGTAAAGAAATCTGAAACTTACGAATTTATGTGGCACAGCTGTTTGTAAAGTATCACGTAAGTTACATAGTTATCAAAGCATAAAATACCTTTCATGATCAAAATAGTCTCTTGTGTGACACAACACACCCACAACTTATGGACCTTGTGTTAAATCTAAGCCAGAGGGGAGTGTTGATGTTACAAAGTAGATCTAGAAAGTACCATGGGCAACCCCAGGTTTCTCTGTGTTTCACCCCAAATTAGTACTGAAGCTTCATTCTGGAAAATACCTTTGATTCTGTGGATCGTACTTGATAAGCAAACCCTGTTTGTTTTCTCTGTTGTGAAAGACTGAGGAACTCCCTTTATTGAAAGAGAGTAAATGGACAAGCCAACCAAACGCACGTGTGATCTCAGATTAGATTCTGGACCAAAGAGGAAGTGGAAAGAGGCAGTTTCTTGTTTGCTGTTTGCCTTAACTACACAGGACACCACTGGGAGACTCCGTGGACCAGATGGTGGTCCTGTATCGCCGCATCAGTGTCCTAACCTTGACGGGCTTGCCATGCCTATGAGGGGGGGCATCTACAGCCAATTCAGGGCTACTGGTCATCATGTCTGCAAGTCACTCCTAAATGGTTCAGAAAAACCTGTATATACATGAAAGACCATAAGGTAGATGTGGTAAAACGTTATCAACTGCGAAATCTCGGTGCAGATAGCGTATGGGAGTTCTCTATAAAAGTAACTTAATTAATTTATTTGTTTCTGGCTGCGTCGGGTCTTCATTGCTGCACATGGGCTTTTCTCTAGTTGCAGCGAGTGGGGGCTACTCTTCATTGCCGTGCACGGGCTTCTCATTGCAGTGGCTTCTCTTGCTGTGGAGCGTGGGCTCTAGGCACGCAAGCTTCAGCAGTTGTGGCACATGGGCTCAGTAGTTGTGGCACGCAGGCTCTAGAGTGCAGGCTCAGTAGTTGTGGCACAGGCTTAGTTGTTCTGCAACACGTGGGAACTTCCCAGATCAGGGATCGAACCCTTGTCCCCTGCATTGGCAGGCGGATTCTTAACCACTGCGCCACCAGGGAAGTCCCTCTGTATTGTTTTTAAACTTTTCTGTGAATTTGGAATTCTTTCAACTTAAAAATAAAGATGAAATAAACAGTTTGAGACAAAAACCCAACAAAGTACAAGGTAAAAGATCAGTTCCACTGTGAATCAAATAATCTTCAACTCAGATGAAAGATGTTTTGTTAGTTTTACCTTTTAGATTCCAAGCTAGGTCTGGAAGAAGGTGGAAGAAACTCTCTGTTAGAAACAGAATTTCTAAATTCTCCAATTACTGAAAGTATAATTTTACGCATGTTTCCATAAAAGAGCTGGATGTCATTGGGCCGCTGGGGAAGGTCATATACTGAAATAGAAAATAATGTTTGAAATACATGAATCTTCACATAATCACACCACCAAGTAACAGAGGCACTCATATATTTACATATTTTCTTGTATCTTCTTAGTTGGGGGTAGGTGACATTTGGATTTTTAACACTACAGATTAGCATCAATGACTGGCAGCTCAGGCTCTGGCCCTGGATTTGGATTACAGCCACGCCAACGCTCAGCCTGGGACCTCTGGCAGCTTCCTTCACCAGTCCGAGCCTCAGTCTCCTCACGGGAAGTACGAGTAACAACCTCTCTCAGGGCTGTGGGCACTGTTCTGACCCCCAGCATAAACCAACCCGGTCAGTTTCCACAGCTCTCTGGGCATCATCACCTCCACCCCAAATGAGGGGCCAAAACACAGAGTCTGAGAGCACATACTTCATAAGTGGCAGTCTCATAAAAACTTAAGTAAATCCAGAAACAGGCAGTATTAGTATAACTACATGTATTTAGATTGATCAGACAGTGCTCAAGGTTTATCCAAAGATAAACCTACCTGAATTTATATATACAAGAAATTTTAGAGAACATGCTTGTATTCTACATATAAATTAGATATTAAGAATTAAGTGTTTTTAAGATGGAAACTCAGAAAGAACACAGGAAGTGTAAATTAAAATTTATATTAAATACATCTGACTATAAAAGTTTAATTGTGAAATTATTTGCCACAGTAATTACACATTTTACAAAAGTAAGATCGCTATGAATGCTTAATAGTAATACGCTCAAATGTTTTTCAAAATAATCATGTAAAAAGTTCAACCGCAACATTCTTATAGGGATCCATTACACCAACCAGCACAAGACCAAGTGGGGCTGCTTCCTCCCCTCACCTGGACAGCATGCACACCACCTCCAGGAGCCCAATACTCCCTGATGTGCAACCTGGCCCCAAGGACCCACCTGAAGCCCCCACTCAACCCCATCACAGGGGGGTCTCAGCAGGTCACCTGTCAGGTTTGTCAACACAACCCTTAACACACCCACTTCCTGAATGTTTGCACATGCAGCTCCCTCTGCCTGAATACCCTCCCCCACCCTGGTCCACACCTTCTCCTCCTTGTCAACCCCCTCCCCGCTTTCTCAGCAGATTGCCACTTCTCCGCGGCCCCCAGGTCCCTAAGGACAGTTCTGTCACAGCACTTTCATGCTATACTTCGATCACCTGTCTCCCCCTTGGCCGGTGAGCCCCTAGAGGCAAGGGCGGCACCTTCTTCCCCTGTGACTCGTGCCCTGCACTCCCCACCAAGTCCACTCAGACATAGAGTCGTGAAGCTGCGAGGGCTGCACACTCACGCTGCCTAGTTCTCATTAGACTTCACTGCTGCTGCTATGTGTCTGGGTCCATCTCCACGGCACAGTTCAGGTTAACTCTTTCACGTGGATCCTTCCTCTGAGGAAGGGATATGGAAGGTGAAGCTCGGAGGAGCTGAGGTAGCAGAGATGGGCTATGAACTGAGGTTCAGCTCCAAATCCAACGTTCTTTCCAACCATTTCAAATCTTTTCATTATTTTTAACTAACCCACCCTTGAAGCAGATGATCTAGACTCCCAATTTGCTGAAAAGATCATAAACTATTCTATATCACCTCTACATAGGCATAAATATCCTTTTCCTTTATCATTTCCCACTTCAGAAGGAGTGTGTATTTCATCATTAAAAAACTAGAAAATAAAAATGGGGGGAAAAGACACTACCACCTGAAATTCTACCACCAGAATATAACCACTGTTAATATTTTGGTGTGTATACTCCTGCAATTTTACCTAGGTAACTATAAATAAGACATTAAATTATTTTTACCAAATGGGCTGGTGGGGAGTGCAGGGCATGAGTCACAGGGGTAGAAGGTGCAGCCCTTGCCTCTAGGGGCTCACAGGCCAAGGGGGAGACAGGTGATCTTATATGCAAAATTTTAAAATAATTCTTTTCTTAATAAATTGAGGAGCTTTCCATGTCACTTAATATAGAATCATATTGTCTGAATGCCTTCAAGATATTCTATTGCATAATTAAACGATCCCCTACTCTTGGGCATTTAGGTTACTTCTAATTTCTTCCTATTATAAACAATACTGTGGTGAAAATCCGTACACATACTTTTACACAATTTGCATGTTTCCATTCTTATATTTTGTATGAGTCATAGATACCAGTAAATACCTGAATTGCTCAGCTCAGCTCAAATAGGGCTAAACATCTAGATTAGAGTCACACTACCACTATCACATCCTCCATAAATTGCACAGCAGTCACAAGAGCAGAGAAATCTCAAAATGAGTGTAAGTTTGCAATCATGAAATCTTAAACAGTAATAACTTGAGTTTAATCATAACTGTTCTCCTCCTCTATTCACAAGTCCACCCAAAGACTAGGTGCAATAATATCTAACATTTACAAGGCAAAGCCCTCTCATCTGATCTTCACAAGAACTCTGTGTAGAGAACAGAGACATTATTCCTCTCATTTTACAGCTAAGGAAACTGAATTTCAGTGATGTAATCTGTCCAAAGTCATACAGTAAAGCTGTGACTCAAATTCAGCCTGATACCACATCTAAGCTAACACTCTTCCTCCTCACACACTGGACCCAGAAGATTTAAAATACGTTGAAATTCCTACCTTCAGTTACGAGCAGCTCGTCCTGAAATGCTTCCGCAAAGTCGATGTTCTGCAGCATGCTCTGGGTGGGAAGGACCTGCTTCCTCACCCCTGGTGTGTGCAGCATGGCTCTGCCAGTAGAGATTTTATTCAGAAGTCGTTTATACATACAAAATAACCTTAATTAGATTTTATTCATGCATCTGGAAAATCCCACTAACATCATGATACATTACTTCATAGATATAATGTCCTAAATCCCAATATAAGTAATTGAAAAAAAAACCCCTTGTTTTGGAAATTCCCTTAAAAGTTATACATGGGAGTACAATCATCAGTTTCAGTTAAACACATCAAATCAACCACTTCCTAACAGAAGAGTAGAGAAAAGATAAAATTAGATTCTTTTCGGGTCATACATTTTCATTATTTGTGAAAATTTGGTCAGTTAGAAATTTGTCTCAGAAAAAATATGCCAAGAAAATGATACAAATAAAACATCAGAAGGGAATATTTAAATTACCATGTAATTCTGTTACTTTGACCTCTTCTAGAGAATTTTGAGGTGAGAGAACTAAAAAGTAAATTTCTCTATAAAACACAGATGTTCACAAACGAAAGAAATCTCATTACTATAAATTAATGGCAAAGAGGAGTTATAAAGGAGTACACTGATTTCTATATCCCAGTAGAGAGAAAGGAAAAAAACCAAAAAACTTGTGATCTAATTTCTCTAAATGCCAGTTTCTATTTCTAAAATACTCAACTGAGAGAAAAAACCGCATTCAAAGTTGAGCTCTTCACTTCAGGTCTGTGCTATCATCATGTAGCAAATCATCACTAAACTCTTCTTAAACATTCTAACAGTCTTTCACAGATTAAAAATAAAACAGTTTCCTGAACTGTGTATCAGAATAAAACACAGCAGAGCACAAAGGACTGGAAGAAGGAAAGACTGGCCCACGCACACGCCCGCCCTCCCGTGAGACAATGACTTCCTGAGAACGATGAACTGGCAGGAGCTTCACTTACCTCATACTCAGCTTTAGGCTAGGAAACAAGATTTTGTGACACAAGAACTCTGAATTCAACACACAGAATGTCTAAATCACACCTAGACCTAAATATAAAGTTGACAACATTCCAGCATATTAAACTACATTTAGATCAGATGTACCAAATTTTTTACAAGTACAAGCTTAAGTAGCTAGAGTTAGACACCCTACACATGTCTAAAATAAGGCTTGATCCTCTGAAATGATTCTCAACACTCCCAGAAATGTTCCAAGTCAGGTGCATTTACACAATATACTCTTTCAGTAGTTCTTAAATCTTTTCTGAAACTGATCTGCTATCATTACAAAGACCGTCCTACGATGAAGTCCAAGGTCCTCTCTGAGCAAAGGAGCAGAGGCCCCTATGTACGTCCAGAAAAGGATACTGCAAGGAAACCTGCAGACGAGTTTCCTACAGGTATTTCTACCTGTATTTCTCCTACAGGTAGCTTATCAGTCACACAAATTTTACCAAGATTTTTCATCTGCCAGTTCACTAAAAGTAGTGAAACATCTTCTATAAATTCCAAATCCCAAACCACTGTCACAGCCTCTTTATTTCCACTGAATGGTCCCCACCATCATGTAAGGTAAGTGACCCACCTTCGGTACTGCTGTCTTGAAATTTCATCTCCACCAAAAAAGTATATAGTTGACAGTTCTGTGGTGTTTTTACAATTGTTTTCTCTGTCTGATGGATTATATATTATAGTAACATCCTGATGCCAAGAAAAAAATCAGGAGTGAATATTAAATATTTCTGAGTAAGTCATTTCACTCTGAATAAACTGTCACAGGAGCACAAACAGTCACTATAGACAAAGATGCACATGAAGAGTATTTCCAAGATCAGATAAGTCCTTCCACTCCTAAGTTCCTTTCAAATATGATTTTAGCTCTCTACCATAAAATACATAATTATTACTTTAACCTAAAAATAAGCTCATATTTTTAGTGCAGAGACTTTCATACTTACTTCTTGTTTTCTTTCCTTGAGCACAAATTTGTCTGGAAAAATCCTTAATACTCGAGGATTCAGCAAAACTTTTTTCTGAGAATCCTTAAAACCTACAGCTTTAACAAAAGCTGCTCGAGAGCCAGTGTTACGAACAGAAAAAACAATTCTACTTTCTTTGCCAGGCACTAAGTCATTCACTGTTACCATGTAACTGTC
This sequence comes from Phocoena phocoena, assembly GCF_963924675.1. NCBI lineage: Eukaryota > Metazoa > Chordata > Mammalia > Artiodactyla > Phocoenidae > Phocoena > Phocoena phocoena. The sequence goes on along the minus strand of NC_089231.1, from coordinate 62,588,169 downwards.
AGATAACTTTTTAACATCTTCCAAAATCAGGTTACTTGTGCCTCCATATCCAGACAAAGGTATCTAAAAATACAGAACACATACATCCAAAATTATTTTTATGTAAGCAGAAAATAGAAGATTAAATTACGGTCAGAGAAGACAATAAAAACAGATTTACTACAATTAAAATTATTAAGCTTTGTGTACTTTGGCTAGTAGCTTCCCCACAGTCAATCTCTAGCCTTACAGTAAGGACTATGTTTTAAGGGAAAAACAAATCAATGAGCTACAAAATTATTTACCTTCCAATATGCCAAGCTTAGATGATAAAAGAACAATAAAAAGATTAATATTGATATGTTTGCTTAAGCAGTGTTCAGCATGAAAGACACTGGTATTTATAATTTACTCTGAAATGCATAAAATAAGATAAATTGATAGATGGTTAAATATGTGATAAAAGAAATATAGCACAATGTTAACTGTAGAATCTAAGTGGTAGGGCATGCAAGTGTTCACCATGTAATTCTTTCAAATACCCAATAATTGTGAATTTTCAATATGAAAAGTTTTGGGGACAGAAAAATCTATGAGCATATAATCCTGTTAACTTCCGGTCTAGCAGAGTCAGAGGACTGTGCCAAAGGGACCAAAGAGAAGCCCAGATCTCAAACAAGCCGGTAGCCGGGGGCAGAGTGGAGGCTCCAGTGCTGACCAGGGCCACCCTTGAGCTACAAGGCTCCCAGGGGGCTCAGCACTACCAGGAAACAAGGATTCACAGAACAAACTCTATGAATAGGAATGTAAGAAATAGGTACCCTGCTAGGAAACAAATGTTTCATACCCTTTGACATGCATTCCCTAAAAATGAGCTTTCATTCCTAATTATTGAAATAAGTTCCAAAGAATCCTTTGCAAACTTAAAAACATCAGTAGCTTATTTCAAGTTGTTATGTACTAAGTAACATTTTGAAAAATTAAATTCAGGCTGATCAAAAATCAGTATTGCTTGCCCCTTAGTACAAATTAACAGCATTTTTAAAGGGCTTCAGATGTGAAGCTCCTGCAAATCCCACCTCATTCAGGGTGAGCTCTGCTAGTTCCCAAGAGCCAAAAGTATTTCTAATTTTTCTTTTCCCACAGAGATTTGCAAGTAAATCTTAGGCAAGAAAATAGAAAGTAACAGGGAAAGTCAGCTTTTGAAAACACTCAAAATCAGTATTCTTCCTATATTTTCAAAGTCTAAGGAGGGGGCTTCCCTGTTGGCGCAGTTGTTAAGAATCTGCCTGCCAATGCAGGGGACATGGGTTTGATCCCTGGGCCGGGAAGATCCCACATGCCGCGAAGCAACTAAGCCCGTGCGCCACAAGTACCGAGCCTGTGCTAAAGAGCCCGCAAGCCACAACTACTGAGCCCATGTGCCACAACTACTGAAACCTGTGCGCCTAGAGCCTGTGCTCCACAACAAGAGCAGCCCCCCCTTGCCACAACGAGAAAGCCCTGCACACAGCAACGACAACCCAACACAGCCAAAAATAAAAACAAATTAATTAAAAAAAAAAAGTCTAAGGGAGTCACAAATAATTACTGACTAAAAGGTTAAGAAAAAGAATGATTAGGGCTTCCCTGGTGGCGCAGTGGTTTAGAGTCCGCCTGCCAATGCAGGGGACACGTGTTCGTGCCCCGGTCCGGGAAGATCCCACATGCCGCGGAGCGGCTGGGCCCGTGAGCCATGGCCGCTGAGCCTGCGCGTCCGGAGCCTGTGCTCCGCAATGGGAGAGGCCGCAGCAGTGAGAGGCCCGTGTGCCGCAAAAAAAAAAAAAAAAAAAGATTAAATAAAATGAAATTTGACTAATGCCCACTGACCCGAAGTTTCAACCAGAGAAACTGCTACTCTAGAGCAGGCTTCTCAGGGACCTCCCTGGTGGTCCAGCGGTTAGGACTCTGCACTTACACTGCCGGGGGCCCGGGTTCAATCCCTGGTCTGGGAACTAAGATCCCACAAGCCTCGTAACGTAACATAAATAAAATAAAATAATAAAAATAAATAAAATAAAATAAAATCCATCTAGAGCAGGGTTCTCAGCCTCGGCACAATGGCCCTTGGGCTGCGCCATTTGACATGGGGAGCCCTGTGCACTGTGGGTGTCTGGCCGCACCCCTGGCCTCTACTCACCAGGTGCCAGTTGTATCTTTTCCCACTTCCAGTGTGACAACCACAAATGTCTCCAGAAATTACCAAGTATCCCCTGGATGTTGAAACAGTCTCTGGTTGAGAACCACTGCTCTGAAAATGGCCATTTACACCTTTTAACACCTCTCCCCACCAAAGCTCATGGGGTCATGTGAAGAGCTCCACAGAGAGTGTGACCAGCTCCAGCATCAAATAAAGGTAAATTTGCCATAAATATCCATCCTTTTTAAAAAAACTTCTAGGTGTTGTTAATCTTGTAATTTATCACACATCCACTCTGACACTAGGAAACGACCAACATCGTAGTCCCAGCCCCACTGCCAACTAATTGCTTGGATTTTAGCTACTTTCAGGGAGTTCAGGCTTCATTCCACTACCCTGTCCTTCTTTCCTCTCCTCCAGGATTCATCATTTTTCTCTCTTACTACCCTGAATCTAGCTAAAGAAATGACTTGAAATCTTTTAAAATTATGCTGGGAAGAAACAAAATAGAAAAGCTCTTGTCTTTGTATCCCTGCTGTACGGAACAGAGTCTAACAAATGATGTCCATAGACACTTTGCTGAACTGAAAGAATAAAATTTACTTGGAAAGTCAACATCTTAAACATTTCCATCTGGATTTACCAAAAAATGGATTTCTGAAAAGTTGAGTACATTTCAAAATTTTCAAACCGAAATGAAACTTACAAGCATTAGACAAGCCATTACTTACAGGAATACTCTGGTGGCTGCTTTTAAAATAGGGTAATCCTACAAGGTATATAATTACTCCCTAACTTGTTTGTAAATCTAGGTAATCACATATTTTGACTTATAAAAAGCAGAGTATATGTAATTTACCAATATTTAACCAATAGTTACAACATGTCATAAACTCCATGGGAGGGAAAAAAAGCTATAAAATTATCTTACCGTGAACTTAAAGCCTGGTTGTGATCGAATTCCAAGTTGTTTAATTTCTAGTTTGGCCAACATACAAGATAATCGAGTAGGTGCAAACAACACAGAGATGTATGTGTCTTCTTTTGGACGAATCCTGATCTCACAGTTACTGGTCAATCGCTCTTCTGAACCAAAAGTGTGCTGAAACTACAATTTAAAAAAAAAATCTCTGCATAAAACAGAGCAGCAGCACAAATAAAACATACAATTAACATGAACTCCTCGAAGATTAAGAACACAAGATGGCCTACATTAAGTGTCATGTATCTAGATGTTAAGTGTTAAGTGTCCTGGATCTAGACAGAACGTGAAACAGAACAGAGCCACGCACTCCACAAACCTGAAAGCAGTCCTGGTCTTGTCCTCTAATGAGCAGTCGTAAATGTTGGGCCGAAGATGTGGAATTATTTCTTAAAGCTAGTTTCTGAAGCCTAGAAACAATGACACAACTTAAATGTGGTTTTCCTCCATGGATATTGCTACAATCATAAAAACAAAGCCAATTAAAACTGACTGCAGTGTTTGGAGACGGACTGACTGCACAGGCCCCTTGAGCAGCCTGGAAGTGCCTCCACAGTCCCAGAACTCTACATTTGTGCCTCCACAGTCCCAGAACTCTACATTTGTGAGAACGTATGCTCAAGACTCAGCTTATCAGAGAAGATTTTGGGTTTAGTCTCTCTCCTGTTATAGCTCCTTAGCTGCCCTTATTATTCATTCTCTATGTATAGGAATTATCTGTCTTATAAAATAGTAATCAATGAAAATTCAGATTACCAAATTCATTAAGTCATTAAAGTCAATACCATCCTCAGCTCCAAAACCTATCTTTCGTGGAAACAAGGGTCCTAAGCACATCGCTCAGATTTTTTACTTTAAGAGACTCATTTGCACAAAGTAGTCTTTTAAACAGCATACTGAAATAACCTTACTTTAAAAAAACTTACAGTGCAAGTAGAATGGACGTATGAATAGCAACTGGCTCACAGGATGAAAATCCTTCAGTCTTTGAAAATATATGAAGCCTCTCTTCATTAGAGAACACAGAATACATGAATAAATCTCCATTTTACTCAAATTTTGAAGACTGACAGTTAAATTATTTAAGCTGTGGTCTATGCCTTGTGCACCTTGTGCTAAAAGGGAAAGGTTGCTGAGTTTAACCTCAGAATAAAATCAAAGACCTCTGGTTATCAGCACACCTGAGAAAAACCTTCCATAAGTACAATGGTTGGGAAAGACGTTCTGAAAAATATTTTTTTCATAAAAACAAAGCCAATTAAAACCAAGTACAATGTTTAGAGATGGACTGACTCCACGGGCATAGGAGCTACTGAGGAGGGCACAGTTCCTCAAACTCACGGCCATGCAGGACATTTCAGGAGCCTAGCTGAGAGGGGTCTTCACTGAGAGCTGCGTAAAGAACACGTGCCCCTTCATCAACTAGCCTCTAACTCCTTAAATAGATGCAACGTCTCTGATTATTTCTTCTTCCCACCAGTCCCCAGGGCTTTCCAGAGAAGGAACGAAGACACACTTAATTGCCTAAGTTTGGTCATCAGCACAGAATTCACCAAAGAGCTTAAGAAAACTGAAACCTAATTTTTTTGGCTTGTATTTTAAAAAGAGGTTAAAATTTTACTAAAAAATTTGTATTCATGATAGGATGAATAATGAATATGATAGTTTTATTTCAATTCTAAAAACATTAACATGGTCATCATCAACACAGGGAAGACTAGCATTATGTGATAACAGCTACAGTGTATACTCACTGTGTCCTGCCCAGGGGGACACCTCCCCACGCCAGAAACTGCTTGTTGGATAAAATCGAAGGAATATCTGAGCAGCAAGATGCAGGCGTCAGAGGCTTGTTTCCTGAAGAAACTACTTCACCTTTTAACATCACTTCATACTGAGGGCCAAACGACTGCACAAATATTTTCAAGATCCTAACAAAGAAAACCATCTAAGTTCAATATTCAGAATTCAATTCTTTCGACAACTATTGTCCTATGCGCTTCCTTCGTCCAAGAGACTGAGCTGGTCGGTGCTGAGGCTACACTGCATTCTCACCCTCACAGCTTACATTCCAGAGGAGAAAACAGACAGAGAAGGAGACGGGTACATGCCACAGGCCCATGCCACGAGCACAGCGGGAGAGAAGTGCATGGGTCACGGGAGACAGGGAGGGATCTGGGAAGGGATGAGGAAAGCCTCCTGGGTGGGGGTGCTACCCCGGTGGGCAGGTGCGGGCGAGTCCTCCCGGCACAAGTGTTCACATCTGAGCAGCCAGCACCTCTGCACCCAGGGACAAGCAGGCGGAGGACAGTGAGGCACTCGGGGGCTCAGGAACCAGGCAGGGGGCTCGGCAATCAGGCAGGGGATGGGCCACGTGCGTCTGAGGACAGCGGGCTAAGCTACATTTTATCAAGCAAGTTCAAAAGCTGGTGACAAGGGTGCTCCGACCACTGTAAAGGGATATTCACTTATGATTTGGGTGCCAAAAAGTCACTGGCCTGGAAAAGGTACAACTGTCAGTTGTATCTTTAACAACTGACAAGGTCAACTGATGATTTCCTTGGTGAGAGAGAAGAAGTTAGTGAGAAACATCAAGATTGACGTGTTATTATTTACTTTTGTCAGAATATACTTGAAAATAGTGATATCTTACTTTCTAGTCAGCTAGCTGGTTTAAAAGGAGATTTTCAGTAAGCAGAAAGATCTGAGGCTAAAGGAAAGAGGTAAAGCGGTGCTGTATAGGCGAGGTGAAGCGTGTACTCTGTCCCTCAGGCTGTGGACCGGAGCACACCTAAATAAGCACAAATTCGCCATGATCAACAGTCCTACGTTACCTTTCCTCACAGGCTTTGGAATCCTTTGGAGAAAATGAAACTATAACTTCATGCTCTTCTCCAGGTTTAAGGAATAGTTTCTCTGGATCCACTGAAAAGTGACTTCCTTGATCTGGGATCTAAGTATTTACATAATTATAAGTCAACGCTGACCTGCAGACATGGCTTTCACACACTCACGTGCCTTGTCTCTCTCACTGACCACAACTGGGTATTCTACTCCCTCCCTGCCCAGCAATGCCCCACCATCTTACTTTCTTGGAAAGGATACATCTTTCTTCTCTTCCGTAACAAACTATCCCCTGCCCCATCCCTAATTCCTGGCCACCAACACCCCCTCACTCAGCCACACAACTCAGAAATGTTGTCTACACATGTGGCTCCCTCTCCTCCACCCAGCCACAGGATGACTCGGTCTTCAGGAACTAATCTAGAGCTTGGTTCTTGTACCTATTACATTAGACATCCCAGCTGAACTTCCTAACCATCTGTTTTATGCTCGTGTAACACCAGCTCTGAAAGCCCGGGCTCAGATTCTTCTGTCTGACCACCCCTGCCAATGCCCCCAGCCCTTGAACAAGGTCAACAGCAGAGCAACCTTCAGAACCCAAGGAGACACTCACAGTCTCAGCCCGAGGAAATAAGTTACAGCCTCAGACACAAATTCTTACCTTGATGTCCAAGTGGACATCAATATTCCCAGCATTTTTCAAAGGTAAGTACTGCCTTGTTGAGGAAGCCACACTGGCAAACAAGTGCATAGTCTAGAGGATGGGGTAAAACAGGCATGTTTTAAAAATGTCACGCTTGGAATGAAATCAACCTGAACATAAAGTAACAGCAAAGTGAGGAGTTTAGGGTACCTGTAGGTCTTTCGGAGCATGTATCCTGGCTATTCCTGTTCTTGCTCGAAGATTGATACTTTTAATGACTGGTGTAGGGTTTGGACTATCAACTTCTACATCAACTCTTGCCAAGAATTCTTCTGCTGAGTCTAGAATCTCTGTAAAAGGTCATTCTTTTAGTTCAGACACCAGAGTTATTTAATTCTAAATGCCACACATGGCCCAACACTACGCCATCAAGGGGCACAAAAAAATCTTAAAATGACTGTTCAAAGAACTCAGAGAGGAACAGAAATGCGTGGAGGAGAAAAAGGAAGAAAACATCTAATTGGTAGAGGAGATAACATCAATTACCAGAAAAGACCCCAAAACGTTTTCAGTGGTACTTGCTTGGATTATCCATAATTGGATGGGTTTGACCCAAAATAGCATGCTCTCTGCCCAGCTTTAAAACAACATAAAATATCTGACAAATTACAATAAATATTTGACAATTTACTGACAGGAGAAATAAGCCTCAACTTTGTAGTTTATTTAGCTACGGAGTAAAGAAAATCCCATAAAACGTAAACATGATACCTGAAGAAGTCATCTGTTTCTTTGGACTATGGAAAAGAACCCAAATTATCAGAAATTCTGGATCCTGTAAAATAAAAAAAATTTTTCATACACAGTGAAAGAAAAGTAGTTTGGAAACTTAACTTCCTCCTTAATTCTAAATCAGTCCTTCAATCCCCCAGCTCACCTGTCCGTCATCGCTGGCAGGCATCATATGGTTGATCACCGAGGGGGTGGCCAGTTGAGCAATCGCATGGGCATAAGGAACAGCTTTCAGAGCTGTGTGGATGGGTTCCTTGGAAAAGGTGAAGCAGCGCCAGGCTATGGCGTTCTGTCAGAAACAGGAGAAGCTGCTTCAGTAGAGCCAATGGAGTCATGTTGGTGTGATGCTAAATTTGTTCAAAGATCCTAAACAAAAATATCTACTTTCCTAAGAGAAGTTAACCAAGGATGCTACTAGCTGCATCTACAACTCTAAGTCAGTGTGCTCTGTAAAGGTTTCCTCCGAGCACAGTACTTACAGCATTAATAATGAGTCTAATTGGGATGTTGGCGTGCGTCTTGTTTACCAGCTTTAAAGGCAGAGCTTTCCAGCTTCCATAAGTCAAGTCACCAAAATCAAGAACATCTTTCTTTTCTGTTTCTACCTAAATTATGGGAAAAAAGGGATTTATAAAAACAATATATTAATAAATATCACAGCTTATGTTCACATCACTGCCCTTTCCAGCCACAAATAGTCAACATTAAAGGTAAACTTACCTAAGACTCCTGGGGCTATTTTACAATTCCTATTTTCTACACAAGTAAATTATTTTTCTGAGGTAGTCCACGTACCCAAATACACTACAGAACAAAGCAACAGCTTAGCTGCGTTACTGTGAGAAGACAAACTGACAACTTTACAAAACACACAGCCTCCCTTCCACTAGCTCTACTGTTATACTACCGACTTCTCAATTCCCTCCAAAACATATGTGGGCATTTTTGGATTTAGTCCAAACTCTGACAACACTGAAAATGTTTACAATAATATCTAGGGACTTCGCTGGTGGCGCAGCGGTTAAGAATCCACCTGCCAATGCAGGGGACACGGGTTCGAGTCCTGGTCCGGGAAGATCCCACATGCCTCGGAGCAACTAAGCCCATGTGCCACAACTACTGAGCCTGTGCTCTAGAGCCCGAGAGCCACAACTACTGAGCCTGTTGTGCCACAACTTCTGAATCCTGCATGCCTAGAGCCCGTGCTCCGCAACAAGAGAACCCATCACAATGAGAAGCCCACACACCACAACGAAGAGTAGCCCCCGCTCACCGCAACTAGAGAAAGCCTGCGCATAGCAACAAAGACCCAATGCAGCCAAAAAATAAATTAATTAATTAAATTTTTTAAAAAAAACAAACCCCAGTTATTCCGATGTGCAGCCAGGGCTGACAGCCAGTGTCCTAAAGAGGCCTGCAATCCCACAAGAATTTTGTTGCCCCAACCTGGCTAGACCCAATTTCTTTCACTTCCAGAAAATGAGCAACTGTACAAGAGGAAATTTTTCAGTGAGCAGTTTTCAGGTACAGAAAAGAGGATAATCTGAATGTGGTGTTTTCCTCCACGCACATCAAACTATACGATGGAAACCAGCTGGAAAATAGGGTTTAACGTTATACTTTGCTTACAAACATCTTAGCGAGCATATCTGTGCTTCTATAAAACAAAAGAAATAATCTTAATTTTTTTGGCCTCGCTCTGCAGCTTGCCGGATCTTAGTTCCCTGACCAGGGACTGAACCCGCACCCTCGGCAGTGTAAGCGCAAAGTCCTAACCACTGGACTGCCAGGGAATTCCAGAAATAATTTTAAATTTTGGAATAAGAAAATATTGAGAGTAATGTTTAGCTCAATTATAACTTTTGGCACATTCATCCACAAATTCATTTTACCCAAATTTTACTTCTAAGGTTGAACAGCCTCATTAAAATGCCAGGTATGACAAAGACCTGCTTACAGTCACCTCGATCACGGGGGTCTCGGCAATGGCGGTGAGGACAACCCTGCTTGCCAGTGCTTCTGCCTGTGCCACTGTCTCTGCGTCAGCTGAAAACGGCCAAGAAGCAATGCTGAATATACATCGGAAAATCCCAGGATCAGACGGTATGAAGAGCACTTTTATCTCTTCTGTGGCATGAGGTCTTATGATGACTTTATTCTTGAAAACTAAACAAGGATAAGCTGAAAGATCCACCTTAAAAGAAGAGCCACATGGTCCGTTAAGAAATAACTTCGCAATGAAAATCAGGAAGAAGAACCAACTAGTTTAAGATCCCTTTTCATAGTCACTCAAACTACCAAATCTAGATATGTTAGCTCTTGAAAAATACCCAGGCCTCATAACTCATTACCTGGAAAATACAGTTAGTCAAAATTATAAGGACTTTTTTTTTTTTTTTTGGCCATGCCACACAGCTTGCGGGATCTTAGTTCCCAACCAGGGACTGAACCTGGACCACGGCAGTGAAAGCACCAAGTCCTAACCACTGGACCACGAGAGAACTCCCATAAGGACTTTTGAAGATATGTTATTTTTACCTTCACTTTTTTTGAAAAGGGTGCTGAAAATGGCAGCACCTCCAGCCTTGGACATCACCCTGGGACCTGTCTCCCACCCTGGACATCACCTGGGACCTGGTCTCTGCAGCTGTGTAACGTAGGGGGTTAGACTGATCTCCAAGGTTCACTGTCAGGCCTCAAAGTCTACGATTCTGACTCACTCCAATCTCTCCCTCCTCCCTGTGAACAGGGATCTTCTTTTCTACTCCCACTTCCAGAGTCATCATTACTTCCTACATGCTCCTAAAAAGGCCTCCAATCTCACCACCTTTCACTCTCAACCCTTTCCTCCAACCACCTGCCTTTCCTCTACCCTCAGGATCAGAGGGGAAAAGCTGGGGAAAGGGAGAGGGAGAGAAGACAGTCTTATTTTATCAAGTAAATCAAGGTTATCACTAGGATGTAAGAGGGGAGAGTAAACCCGTCCACCAATGTTTGTCTGCAAGAAGCTGCTGACCTTGTTTCCCACTCTCCCTACTCACCGAGGCCCACAGGGTCTAGAGTCTAGAACCTCAGCAGCTGTAACTGATCATGCGAGAGACCCCTGCTCTAATGTTAAAACTGTGTTTCCAGGTATTCCAAAAGATCATGTAAGAACATGATCAGATAAATTAACTTACTAAATGAAGGCACAGGTTGCAAGAGTAACTTGTTTCTTTTTTTTTTTTCCTTTGGAATAAACAACAATAACATATTCAATCACATTTAACAAAAACAACAAATAGAGACCAGAAACTTGGAGCTCCAGTCAGTGCTTTAAGCCGACAGCACAAAAAGCACACTTACGTGATTTTATAAACAAGTAACAATGAAACATAATGGTTAATAAATAAATAGTAACACCTGATGAGATCTGAGAAATACATTCAGATTTCCCTTTCACTGGAAGTACCGCAACAAAAGGGGAACCAAGAGAAAGATACGATTCCAACGATTCTGTGCAAAGTATATGGTGGTGGACATGCTCCCTGGTATAAAAGGAAGTACTAATACTAGGCAAAGGAGAGCTCCAGCATTAATTGTACTGCAATCGCTAAGTCAGAGGAGAAAGACACAGAAAGCTCACCTTTTCACCGTTGACACTAACACTGAGGACCCCGATGCTGACCTGCAGCCAGCAGTCGGCAGGATTCAGGACACTAAGGTAGGTTTGTGACGCGATGCCAATACAGCAAGCATGAGGAAACTTCAATTCCTCAGGCACTCTTACTTTCCCTGGGTAGAGTTAAAGCAGAGTCAAAATGCATACCCAACACCCCATCAAAAGCACAACTGGTTAAATGGAAATTTTTACAGAAGACTACCTGTTGACACCGAGAGCTATGGTTTTATAAAGTGCCCCAGATCTAAACAGGAGTCCCCAACACTGCATACGGCTCAGCAGAGACTGGTCACTAATTTTCTCCTGAGGCAACCAGCCCATGAGGAAAAACAATCAAAATTGATCAAACTAAAAAATTTACAGCTAATCAACTCTTAGATGTTATTGCTGTCAGTAATCTCTTCCTTTTTTCTCCTATAAATATAAGCCACTGCCTAATCTAATGAGAAATGATGGAGGCTCTAACTGATTTTTAACATGATGACCAAGCTTTTCACCATTCTTATGGGGTCACTGTGGAATTCCTTCAGAAGAAAAAGAAGGCAAAACTGATCGTGCTGCAGTGGCCATGAGCACCGTGTCAGGAAAGCATAGCACCAAGCTCTGCTCCCAAGAGTGACCATCAGCACGAGCACAGGCAGCTCAGCCACTACGGGCGGGAGCGGAAGGGTGCTGCCTCTCACTCCCACACGAGTCACCCCTGAAGACTTAAAAACTGGCAGGAGACTCCCTCCTTCAGGTGGGTGATTCTATACTAGACGTTTCCTAGTTGAACCAACAACAGAATTCCAAGTTTGGAGCACAAGAGAGAAACAGAAAGACAAAGGCAGTGGGAGTTTTACCTGCGTTAAGTTTTTATGTTTTTCTAAGGCCACTCAGGGACCCTTGCACAGAAATACGTTATGGTCTGTGTTCCAAATTCAGGATAAAGAGAAAAGTTTACAAGAAATTCAGGCTAATCAGTATCTCCTTGAAACAAACTAGTTTTATGGTCCCAATTGAGAAAATTCAGTTTTTAAATAGCAGCAACCAACAACAAGCAGTAGCAGAGAAAAAAGCATCTTACCAAATCCTGACATCACTCCTGAATCCCATGGATCAATTCCACAGTTTGGACCAAGAGACTGCACAGTAAAAGGTTTGGCTGTACTTAGAAGACTCTGATTGAAGGCGTTAGAATACGGGTTACAAAGGGAAGAGGCAGCCAGCAACTCCGAGCTGATGTTCTGTCCAAGACAAAAGCCCATGGCCACAGAGTTCTGGACGTGCTCTCCTGTGACGACAGCAGGATGACAGTTTCCCGGGAGCCCACAGGCTGTGGTGCCGCCAGCCTGGCACCGAGGCAGTGCTCCCGAGCTCAGCTGGGCACAGGGAGCCATGGGGAGGGGACGGCGTGCGGAGAGCGCAGGGCCCGAGGTGGGCACGTGCTGCCTTGAGGGAGCAGGGCCGCAGCCCTCGGTGCTGGGGAAGGAGGTCTGGGGAGGGCCCTGGCCAACGAACGCACTGTCAGCAGCAGACGTGTCTATAGGAGTCACACGTCCACTGTCGGGCACAGGCCCCTGGCGGGACACAGGGAGGCGCGGCGTGGCTGGCAGGGCCCACTGGCCGAGGCCCAACTCCCTTGGCAGAGCCAGGCTGACCTGGTCCAGTTCACTGGGATTTGAGGTCACACCTGCCACAGTGGTTTCTGACAGATCTTCACTTTTGGAGGAAAGCTCTCTTTTCGATCTGAAATTCGGTTTTACATCTTCAAGTTCGCTACTCAGAGAAGCAGTTTCAGTTTCTTTTTCTGTGTCCAAGTTCTTCTGGATAATACACAGTAACGCTCCTTTTCCTCTACTTTGAAATGGACTTTTTTCTCTCAACTTATCCGGAGCCTGCTCCTGAGATGGAACTGGACTGGCCTGAATAATTGTGGTGCTCAACGTACTGGTGACATCACTCTGTGTGACCAAAAATGTTTAGACATTATCCACAGATAAAGTGAGTATTACAAATGCAAACCATGCTGATATACTCTCAAAGAATAGAGATCTACATGATGTTACCTCTCTGAAAAAAGGATGGCTTATACAAAGTACTTCAGTGGCTGTGAAATGCAGGATTAAAAGTTAGAAAATCTGCATTCATTGTTCTTCCTAATTTACAGGACAAGAAACAAGTGGTTTTGTTTAGTAACTTAGTGGATAGGTTTAGGCACAGCTTAGCGGAGGAGGCCTGCACTGCACACCGCAAGTCATACGCAGCTCATTACAAACTGAACACTGTCATGTTCACAAAACACACCTAGGTAGTAAAATTCTAGCTTCTCCCAAGCAAATCTCTCAGACCTCTCTGCTTCCCTCCCACCCCCATGGCCATGACCCTGGCCTGAGCCTGTGCTGCCCCTCGCCTGACAACTCCAGCCGCCTGGTGTCAAATCCTCCTGGTTCTAACCTCACTCCTCAGTGCCTCCTCCACTGCAAGGAGCTTTCAAAACAACACAGAGCAGGTCTGTGTCCTACTTAAGAGCCTTCAAACTCCCAAATGTTACATCCACCATGTCGTGGTCTGGCCTCCCCTCCTCTTCTCCATGTACACGATTCACCGAAGCCATTCCAAATTTCTTGGGGGCTCTCAAATGCAGCGTGTTTTGCAATTCCCTGCCTCCCCCATGCCTGATTCCAGACAGTCCTCCCACCAAGCTTCACTGGACTCGCCACCTGGTCAGATTATCAGTCGCCTCCTGAATCTCTCACAGTGCATTTCTCTACACGGCATGTCTTGCACGGCCTCCACCAGACTGAGAGCTTTTTGATGGCAGATGCTAAAATATTTGTACTTGTAGTGCCTACCCAGCACGAGCAAAACACACATACACACTTATTTTAAAGTTAAAAGAGCAACAGAAATTAGGCCTGAACTCGAGTCTGAGTCCTACATCAGTAAGACTTCAGCTCCAGAAGCCTGAGTAAAGAAATAACAAAAGTGCTCCCACCTGGTGGTCCTTAAGGCCACGATCTGAGGCCGTGGCAGGACAGGTGCTCTCTCGTTCAGAAATGTAAGTCAGCCTGCTGATGCTGGCCTGTGGACACGTCAGCTGGGATGACTCCCTCTCACAGGGGTGCTTTTGCAGATGAGCTGCTGAACTGAAAGACTCCAGGGCACACCTGGAAGAGAGAACACCTGTGCCTGGACTTGTTCATCCCTTCACTTAACATCGTCTACACTGGCAGAAAGCCCTTCCTGCTTGCCTACAACCCTGTCAACCTGCACTACCGTCTGTCCCAGCTGCCATATACAACTCAACCCTAGACTCAATTCTTTTCACCCTTAATTATCTAAAACTGTAAATCATAGTCCTACTGAATGAAGTATCTGGTAAGCTACTGAAAAAGAAAAATGTTGTGGCAGTTTCATTAATAAATTTCATATACAGTCACATAACAATGTTAGCTGTTCATTCAACAAAAGTTTACTGAATACCTGATATAGAGCAAAGAGCAGAGCACTGGCCAATTCCTGCCCTCAAAGAGCAAAGATGGGGCTTCCCTGGTGGCGCAGTGGCTGAGAGTCCGCCTGCCGATGCAGGGGACACGGGTTCGTGCCCTGGTCCGGGAAGATCCCACATGCCACGGAGCGGCTAGGCCCATGAGCCATGGCCGCTGAGCCTGTGCATCTGGAGCCTGTGCTCCGCAACAGGAGAGGCCACAACAGTGAGAGGCCCACGTACCGCAAAAATAAATAAAGATCTTTGATACAGATTGTTAAAAAAAAAAAAAAAGAGCCAAGATGAAAACAATCAAAGAGATGGGAAGAGCCACACCACGGGCAGGAATAGGAGCAGTGCAACTCTCGGCTGAGCTATCAAGCATGCATAGCAAAAGCCCCTTGACTCAGGTGTTATACATCTAGAGATTAATCCTAAGAAAAAAATTAGTGCTAATTATAAAGATTCGCTAAAAGGAAACATCATATATCACTATCAATAAAACGTAGGCAATCTTAAACGTCATGTAGGAGAAAGGAGGCTATTGAAATTATGGCACAGACACACAATAAAACACTATGCAGCTGTTTTAAATCATGCTGTTGACTACTAACCATTGACTCAGAAAGATGTTCAGAATATATTAAGTAAAAAAAAGTTATAAAGCAATAAATAATAAGCTCCTGCATCTATTTAATACATGTGCCATATTCTGTCAGTTAGCCCCCAGCACAGGAGAGGGCCAAGCTGTCCCTCAAGGCAGAGTACAAAATCACACTGTGTGGGAAACACCGTCACAGCCGCCTCCCACACAGCCGCCTCTGGAAACAGCTGCCGCACCCCCTGAATACTCTGCCATTTAGTTTCAAGTCAGCCCTTAATCTGACTGAATTTTACCCATCATTTCTGTGCACAAAGTTCAGAATACTCAGGTGGCCATCAGACACAAAGAGAAAATCCTATTTTGAATTCTGGATTTTTAAAAGGACCAAATCAAGACAGCCCTGACACAATACTAGTTAGTGAATCTCTAACCAATGGAGACAAAATATTAACCAAATTGCTTCAGGCCCTCTTTAGTCACTGAATAACATGCACCTGCGTGGGTTCTGTATGCACATGCGCACACACACATGCACACACATACTCACACAGACACCATGGGGCAGCAGGAAAAGAGTTCTGGGTAATGGGGTACGTGCTGAGTCTAGCTCCTTTGGTCGAAATGAACAAATGCATTTAGGTTGTATTACTTCAAGCAATGAGAAGTGAACTGTAAGAACACACAAACAAAAGAAGAGAAATTTCAGTCTGGATGTCAGACTCCAAAGGAAGCCAAAAACTGCCAAGGTGCCAGCCACACAAAACCTCAAGGCAATTCTGGAATTAGAAGCTCTAAATCAGCACTACGGACCTGCTGGAAGCTGGCTGGATGCTGGAAGACCAGCCAGCAGGAAAACTGGTGAGCAGCAAACTCAGTAGATAAAGGGCTCTCACCAGAAAGATGTGGCCACTCAACAGATCAACATTCTGACCAACATTTCACTGTGAATATTAAGAAACTTAATGAGTATGGGACCTCCCTGGTGGCACAGTCGTTAAGACTCCACACTCCCAATGCAGGGGGCCCAGGTTTGATCCCTGGTCAGGGAACTACCTCCCACATGCTGCAACTAAGAGCTCGCATGTCACAACTAAGGAGCCCACCTGCTGCAACTAAGACCTGGCAGAATCAAATAAATAAATAAATATTTTAAAAAATTAAATAAAAAACTTAATGAACTGGAAAAACCTGAAAAAAAACCCATGAAACTCATTTTACCATAATACAAAAGTACAAGAAGAATTTCAATAAAAAGAAATGAATACAAAATGAATGTCCACATTGGAAGCCATGAAAGCATAGCTGATGCTACAGAAAATCAGTGACATCAAGGATAAACACTTGAACAGCTCGGCTACCCCGCAACACAGGGAGAACACATAAAGAAACGAAGATGAGGGACTTCCCTGGTGGTCCAGTGGTAAAGAATCCGCCTTCCAATGCAGGGGATGTGGGTTCGATCCCTGGTCGGGGAACCAAGATTTCACATGCCTCAGGGCAACTAAGCCTGTGCGCCACAACTATTGAGCCTGTGTGCCCCAGCCAGACAGCCCATGTGCTGCAAACTACAGAGCCCATGCAAGCCCGCGCAAGACAACTAGAGTGAGAAAACCTGCCCGCCACAACTAGAGAGAAGCCCGTACACCGCAACAAAGAGCCTGCATGGTACAACAAAAGATCCTGCGTGCCGCAACGAAGACCCAACTCAGCCAGAAAATAAAAAAATTTAAACAAACAGACAAAAAAAAAAAAAGCACAAAGATGAGGAAAAAGAAAACAGGCATGGATGCCCAGAGAGGCAGTACCAGCTGCTGGGTGCACGAGAAGGAGGGAGTCACAGGCAACAGGAAACAAAGTCTCCTCAGTGGAAGAGAGAATTGTGCACAGGAAAATCAGCCACAAGACGCCAGCATGTTCATTTAAGCTGATGAGAAAAAAAGGAGATGAGCGAAAGCAGGAAGATAAAATGGAGCTGGATGCTTGGCCTCGGCAGGAACGCCTATCGTGCAGCAGGAGAAGGGACAGAAGAACGAACCTCAGAATCTGCTGGTGTCCTGCTTCTTTCCCCCTAAGGCTGCAGTCTGGCCGTGGCTGAGAGGTGGGGGTGTGGGTGCAGGTGGCTGACCCGTAGGGAGAAGGAAGCCCACCAACAGTCACTTTAGAAAGGTCATCGTAACACTCTCATTCAAAATATCTGACCAAGTTCATGAGAAAGTTCAGTATCCCCCTAAGATATGTTTCCTACACTTAATGAATAAGTGTATTTTCTTAGGGGCGAAAGAAAAAACAGGTGGGTCCAAAACTGAGACCATCCAGCCCAGCATTCTGTCTCTGATCATGCAGTAAAGGGCAGGTGAAGGAAAAAAAATCATAACAATATGTCTTTATAGAGCACTTACAGTTGTTATTAAATGCCTTCATATACAATTTTTTAAAATGTCAAGATCATAGAAAACAAGATGAAACTGGAAAGTACACGGGGGTTAAGAAATAAAAAAGAAAATACTACAAGGAATCTAGAAATCAGAAATGTGAAATGCAAACAACATGAAAAAGTAAGAAAGAGGCAGGTTACTGTGGTGATGGCAAAGTTCTATGTCTCTGATTGTGGAGGTGGTTATACACATTCACACCTATGATAAAATGACACAATTCTACCCACTGCCCTGCCCAGGACAAGTGATTGCACAAGTGGTGATTCTGTGCAGCATCTGGGGGAGCAGGGGAGGGACAAGGGGTCTCTCTATACTATCTTTGCAACTTCCCATGGATCTACAATTATTCTAAAATAAGTTCTTAAAAAAGGGATTACAAACAAAATAAATGCAGATCCCACATATGCAAGACTAGAGTTCCTGGGGTCAGGACCAATATCTTAATAAGTAATTAAAAAAAAAAACCTTTCCTAAATAAAAGAATGCTTGACTCCACATACTGAAAGGGTGCTGTATGACAGGGCAAGGTGGCCATGAGGTCAACATAGAGACATAGCCTAACAAGGTTACTAGACTTGAAAGATCTTATTAGACTTGAAAGCATCTTTGGCATAAAGCTTACAAAAAGATCAAGTCAATTCTGAGGCAAAAACTGTTGCCATACAGAAAGTTTATTTTATTAAATCTATGGATTTTTTCTTTTACGGCTTTATAAAAGATCTTTTATATGTTCCTCTATGGAAAGATTTTAATAAGCAGAAAATTTTACCCAAGCAGTGAAATTATTATAAATGTTCAATATTTTGAAACAAATTGAAATTATATTTGATATCCAAGTTACCTATTATGTGTTTCCCAAGCTGCTCCTGGATTTTGCATATTCATCAGAAATGGTGTGGGTAAGCTAGAGCTAAGTATCCGGGAGAGCAAAAAATACAAGAAAGGAAAAAACCTTCTAAAGACTAGGAACTGTATAACTCATGTCACAAACAAAGGGCTACCCACTCTCCCTAATACGTCAAGGGCTCTGAGAAATGGAGACAAAAAAGACTAACAGTCCATGAGAAAAATGGGTAACAAACATGAATAGATATATGATACAAAAGGAAATATAAAGGAAAGATGCTCATCATCACTCATGATTTAAAGTTATACTGAAATCGTTTTTTTTCACCTATCAGACTGTCAACAAAAAGTTTGATAAACATTCTGTTGGTGAGGTTGTGGCAAACAAGCTCTTTCCTAAACTGTTGGTGGAAAATTAAACTAACACAACCTCTACAGAGGGGTTGTACTAATTTAAATAGGAACGTGAATGCATATACTCTTCGACCCAACAATCTCATTTCCAAGAATTTATCCTGTAATACATCTGCATGCATGCAAAGTAATACAGATAAGGCTGGGATAAGTAACCTTGTGTAGCAAAACATAAGAAGTGTGTAAAGGACCCTCTATTGACTATAAAGAGGGATGAAAATAAGAATATACACTCATATCTGTGTATGTGCACAAACAAAGACCAGAAGGAAACCTAAGAAACCAGCAATAGCAGCTCCTGGTGAGAGGACTGGAGAACGAGGCAGACAATGAGCTTAATGGAGGGAAACACACACACGTGCACATTTATACACAAATAAACAGACACATCTGATGAAGCATTACATTCACACTGTTCAAAGTTCTATGGACACACACATATACCTGTATATGTGTAAACTTTTGAAACAATGTTGACTTAAGGCATTTTTGAAAAATTAAAAAGGTCTTATAACTTGAAGCTTAAGTTACCCTACAGGTTGTGCTAAAACGTGTAAAATATTAGGATTCTTATCCTAACCTTTGAAAAAGCACTTATCAATCTCATTAGTATTAAGAACACAAATAATACTGTAAGATAAAAAAAAAACCCAAAATTAAAAGTTATTTAAAACGCTGATAAGAAAACAGTAGAATGCACACCTTCAACAAACACAGATGGTAAGAGTGCAAGTCTTTAAGACTCTTTTAGAAAATAGTTTGCTAATCCAGAGAGCCTGAAAATATTCTTATCCCTGACTTGGTAATTTCACTTCTGAGGAAATCAGTTAAAACACAGGAAAAATTTTATAAGCAAAGTTGTTCATCTCAGTATCATTAAAATGGCAAACAAACAAAAAAGGTAAAATATAGTATCACCAGTATCGACCAGAAGCACCAAATAAACTGTGACAGATTCATTATGCAGTCTATAACATTAATTTTCTTTTAAATGTAGGAATTATTTTAATAAGAGAAAAAAGCAGGGTATGAAAATTTGCAAAGAAAAATAGCTTGAAAGAAGTTCACAAAATATTTATAACGGTTACTTCTGAGAGATGAAGCTATAGATGACTAATTTTCTTTACACTTTGTTCCAATTTTCCTACATTGAGCATGTATTTTATTGCTTAAAAAAAAAAAAAAAAAAAGGTTAAGCACCTACCCTGATAAACTATTTCCAGAAATCTCACTAGGAGAAGAATGACTCAGTGGAGAAGTGGAAGGTCGGAAGCTATCCTGGTCATCCTCCGAGCCATGTCCACCACACTCAGGAGAGGGATTTTTCAAATCTACCAGAAAGGTGTATTTTCCAATGAGAACAGAAAAAAAAAAACACTCTGTGTAATTTTTTGAATGTGACCAATTACTCTGACACTTACCGACACTTTTAGGTGAGATTATGGAACGGTTTTCAAAAGTCACATGCTTTTCATTGTTACTTGTCTCACTAACATACTCATTTTGCCTCTGATATTTTCTACTATTCTGTGTGTCTTCATGCTCTTCTGACAGCCAGAGGGATGCTACCCTGGGGTTCCTGACTAATGAGCTATCAAGGGCTGGAATGGATACGGAGGCAGCTTTTTCACCATCACCAGAATCTGGTGATTTATGGTCAATGGAATGTGCCTTCACATCAACCCCTGCACCCTCTCTCTCTCCCATATTTGTAAGAACTGAATTTGAAGAGTTTATCGTTCTCAGTGATGCCTGGTCCACGCTCTCTCCACTTTCACCATAAAAACCAGCTGCTGTGTCTTCTTCTGGCTCCCTTACATTTATGCTAGTAGCACCCAGGTCCACTGCATGGATGTCATGTGTAGTCCGTTCTTTGGACAAAGATAAATCCCAAGCATCAGACACACCAGCTCTTGAAAAGTTGTCCATTCCACTTTCATATCTACTAATTTCTGTTTTTTTAAGGTATTTCTCCATATCAAATGCGTTGGATCCATTACTTTTTTCCAGCTCATTAGGTAAGAAATGAGACACAGCCGAACAGTGCTTTTGTTTACCATCGTCCTGAGAAGTCTTCTCTCGGGTTTTATTTGAAAGTGCCTTGATCATGGCGGCGAGCTGGGAGGGGTCAGCGTTCACTGATGCATCTGCGATGGCAGAAGCAATGGTGCTTATCCTCAGCACAGAATCACCACCGCTAGGCAGTTCGCCTGTGTGTCTCTGGGGTTTGCTGTTGATGAGGAAAGTGTCCTAGAAATGAAAAGTTCACATCAGTTCCATGGACAAGCACATATTAGTTTAAGCTTTATTTGTAAGTGCTACATAAGATCTGACAGCAGCAAGAAATTAATGGTATACCAGTTAAACCTCCTAATGAAGAAAGACAGCTGCTATCAACTTGGTTTGTAGAGTACTCGGTCACTTACAAAGTTGGTTCATCAGTTGTTCAAAAAAAACCCTTCAGGAGTTAAAGAAATGCTAAAACTGAATCAGAAAATAATTTAAAACCAAAAAATTGAAATACTGAAATTGAGAAGCCATTGAGCCACAGTGACTGCAATTATGATTCTTGGTAATTTCATTCAATTGTTAGATTTATAAGCAAGACATAAATAGAAACCAGGGGTAAAATAATGAAATGGAACCAACAGCAAAGCAATATTTAAAAAATGCAAATTAAGACTTCTGCCTCTAGTAATAGCAGACTAAGTGATGCAAACCAACTCTTGCTGACAGCAATTAGACAGCATATCCGAAAACATCTCTTAGAAGGCGCTGGAGAGCCAAAAAAGGAATAAAAAACTATGGGGCCAAAATCCAAGAGAAGAGAGCATCCCATAGAGGTGAGCCCAGTCCCAGGGATGCTCTGCCCCAGGGTAGCTGCTTTAGGAAGAGGCTACTGCTAAGACATCAGGAAGCTTAAGAAGCTAAGAAAATCTTTTTTGAAATGATAATTTTTAAAAAAGAAGCTAAGAAAAGCTGCTCTATGGGAGTAAGGGTACAAAAATCAGGTTCAGAGTTTGCCAGTGATGAGGGGAAGGCGGTGACCATGGTAAACATCCATGCTTTAGGACGAGACCACA
Source organism: Phocoena phocoena (assembly GCF_963924675.1). Classification (NCBI taxonomy): domain Eukaryota; kingdom Metazoa; phylum Chordata; class Mammalia; order Artiodactyla; family Phocoenidae; genus Phocoena; species Phocoena phocoena. Next base: position 62,566,238 of record NC_089231.1, on the reverse strand, counting down.
GAGGGCTACTCCCTAGGAGTAAAGGTGGCCCTCAGGAGGACCGGAGGCCAAGCTCCAATCAGCTCAATCCCAATAACTGAATTAAAGCAACCTGAGACTGCTACTGTTCCTCGCTCAGAAGCAGCCAAAAATCCTGTCTGGAAGATCTCCCATGGCCTCAAATATTTCAGCAACTTTTCCTGTAAAAGTCCACTCCTCTATCAATGAATGACACACAATGTTCCAAGGTAATGTGGCCCACATCACAGAAAAACACAACTGTGGGGCTTGCAGACAATGGATTATCAGAGTCTAAAACACATCTAAATCTAAAATCTAAAACATACTTAAGGAATTAAAAACAACATTAAGAACTCAACAGAAGACTAGAAATTATCAAGAAAGAACTAAATGTAAATTCTATAATTAAAAAATACAATGAAAAATTAAGAATCCAATGGACAGGGGGTTCCCTGGTGGCGAAGTGGTTAAGAATCCATCTGCCAATGCAGGGGACACGGGTTAGAGCCCTGGTCTGGGAAGATCCCACATGCTGCGGAGCAACTAAGCCCATGCGCCACAAGTACTGAGCCTGCACTCTAGAGCCCACGCTCTAGAGCCCCCGAGCCACAACTACTGAGCCCACATGTCACAACTACTGAAGCCCGCGTGCTTAGAGCCCATGCTCTGCAACAAGAGAAGCCACCACAAGGAGAAGCCCGCACACCACAACGAAGAGTAGTCCCTGCTCAACGCAACCAGAGAAAGCCAGCGTGCAGCAACGAAGAACCAACACAGCCAAAAATAATTAATTAATTAAACAAAAATTAGTATGTCTTACAAAAACCTTCCAGAAAATAAGAAAAATGAGACCAGCAAAACCTTGGTACCAAAACCAAACAAGAACATGGTAAGAAAGAGCATCAACCCACTTGTGAACACATATGCAAAATTCTAAATAAATTATTATCAAACTGAATCCAACCATCTATAAAAATGATAATGTATCATGACCCAAGTGGAGAAGAGCAGCTTTAATATTCAAAACCATGTCATGTAACTCACCACATCACCAAAAGAAAAGAAAACTCATGTTCACCTAGACAGATGCAAAACAGCACTGGACAAAATTCAACCTCCTTACCAATTAAAATAAAACTAGCAAACAAATATTAGAAGGGAATTTTAAAAACCTGATGATAAATAAAAATCTAGAGCATCCATCAAATTTAAAGACAAAATACTATTGAAAAGTTTTCCCTCTGAGTCAGGGAAACCCAACATCACCACTTCTATTCACTGTTCTAAGATGCAGTCAAGTAAGGCCAGACAAAGAAATGAAGGTATAAAAATTAGAAAGGAACAAAACTGTTGGTATTCTCAGATAATGTAAGTGCATATACAGAAAAATCCAAAGAATCCATAAATAAAAATGAATTTAGCACGCTTGCTGGATATAAGGTAAGTATATTAAAAAACATTTATTTCTGTTTAGCCACAACAAAGGGAAAATTAAGTTCAGAAAGATAATATTAAAATACCACTTCAAACAATTCAGAAAGAAATCTAACAAATGATGTGTTAAAATCTCTGCACAAAAAAGCCCCATAAAATACTGAGAGGAGGGCTTCCCTGGTGGTGCAGTGGCTGAGAGTCCGCCTGCCCATGCAGGGGACACGGGACCGTGCCCCGGTCCGGGAAGATCTCACATGCCGCGGAGCGGCTAGGCCAGTGAGCCATGGCTGCTGAGCCTGCGTGTCCGGAGCCTGTGCTCTGCAACAGTTTCACCGTTCTACAGATTAAACACAATCCCAACTTAAAGCTCAGGAGGGTTGCTAGTTGGTTGTGAAAGGTGACAATCTGACTTCAAAATATATATGGGAATGTAAAGAACAAGAACAGCCAAGATACTTTTAAAGAAAAATAAGAGGGGAAGACTTATTCTGCTAGATATCAAGACCTACTATAAAACTACACGATTTTAACAGTGTCATATTGACATAAGACAGATCCCAAATATCCATCAACAGTAGGGTGAATATATCAATGACAGAATATTTGTAATAGAATACAATACAGCAATGAAAATTAACTATTATACTTATCACAGTTGCATCTTGCAAACCTAAGTGGGAAAAAACGAAGAAAAATATATGCTACTTGGACTTCCTTAGTGGCACAGTGATTAAGAATCTGCCTTCCAATGCAGGGGACACAGGTTCGATCCCTGGTCTGGGAAGATCCCACATGCCATGGAGCAACTAAGCCTGTGCGCCACAACTACTGATCCTGCGCTCTAGAGCCCACGAGCCACAACTACTGAAGCCCACGTACCTAGAACCTGTGCTCCACAACAAGAGAAGCCACCACAATGCAATGAGGAGCCCACGCACTGCAACAAAGAGTAGCCCCCGCTCGCTGCAACTACAGAAAAGCCCGCACGCAGCAACAAAGACCCAACGCAGCCAAAAATAAACAAATAAATAAATTTATATTTAAAAAAATATATATATATGCTACTACATGATTTCTTGTATATAAAGTTCACAAACGGGTGAAACTGATACAGTGTCATAGGTCAGACAGGAGGAAGTAGTGTTCAGGAGGAACAAAAAAATGGCTCCTGGGCTGTGGGCAATGCTCTCTTTCCTGACCTGGGGTGTACATGGGTGTATAAGCTGTGATAACTCACTGACTGTAAGTTTGTTTTATAAACTCTTCGTACATTTATTATACACTGATAATATTTAAAGGATACTTGCAATAAAATTGAGTAAGAAAAATGTTATGCATTTTTTACATGTGACTTTATCTTGATCTTGTATGAGAATTATGACAGCGAGGTTTTAGCTTTCCTTCATGAAAGGCTTAAAATACCTCTGTTTTCCCTTTATTGGCAGTTAATGTCACATCATTTTCATCCACTTGTGAAATACTCTCCAGTTCTTCAGCCTGAAGTGTAACTGATCCTTCACTTAGCTGTGCCTTTAAATCTCCTGTAGAAAATATGTAATATTCAACTTACATCTATACACTATCTCACAGAAACAATCCGTGGGATAAGGACCACTAAATATCCCAACCCCCCCACCCCCCACTGGAATATAGGCTCTTTAAGGACTAAAGCACATTTTATACAATTTCATGATACAATGTACGAGGCATTATACTAGCAAAAAGTAGCTGCTTGATAATTGTTATGTTAACCAAGAAAGTCTGATTTTAAATATTCATCACAGATATTTATCATATTTATACTATCACAGTCCAAATCTGAAAACTTCTCTTTAGAAGTCCACCTAAATAATAAATATAATAGCTAAAATTCATTAACTCAGCAGTTTAATAGGCCAAAGTTAACCCAACCACTTGAACAGATTATATTTCATTTACTTTTGTTTTTACAAAAGGATTTAGGTGAATTTTGGCTGACTTGTTTCTACTTTAGATTGAAAAGGCAATGTGAAGTTACATAAAAATCAAATCTGTAACTAATACTCAAAAAATTCAAAGTGGTATATACATTACTTTCTTCCACATAAAGAACATGATCACACAACCACTAACTTACAGGTTAAAAAAAAACTTCATTTAATCCATTACCTGAAAATAGACCATGGTTAAGATGAGCCATTTCTTTCTCCAAACTGCTTCTTGATACATCTGATTTTCTTATTAGAGCAATAGGTTCTCTCTTCTCTGGTGATCTAATAAAATAACCAAATGATGGCTACAAAATAAACATGCCAATTATTTCCTTAGTTTTCAACTGCTTTGAGAAATTCTAGACTATTTTATCCTAATAGTGGTAACCTAGCTAAAATTGATTTCAACGAAATGATTCTGATTTTTCCATTTAAACATAAGTTGGGACTTCTCTGGTGGTCCAGTGGTTAAGAATCCACCTTCCAATGCAGGGGACACGGGTTCAATCCCTGGTCAGGGAACTAAGATCTCACATGCCACGGGGCAACCAAGACCCCACACCACAACTACTGAGCCCACATGCCGCAACTAGAGAGAAGCCCGCGCGCTGCAATCAAGACCCGATGCAAGCCAAAAACAAACAAACAAAAAAAACCAAAATAACATAAATTACTAGAAATGAACTTTACAAGTCCAGACAGGACCTTTTATTTCCTTACTGCTAGCTATCTTTAATCATCAGAATGAATATTGTCAAATAATTTGCCCTCACTAAGAAATCCAAATTAAAACAACCCAGAAATGATACTTTGTTCCTCCAGTAATTGTTACTGAGCACCTGCTATGTGTCAGGCACTGGTAATAATCATCAGTGACATGTCAGTGAGAAAAAAAATATAAAACTTCCTGCCTTCCTGGAACTTACAAGGGTATTTTATTTTACACAATAAATATGTCCTTGAAAATCTGTATTAAGATGAGATACATTCCTACTGCCCTAGATGAGCGTTCAGAAGGTCACATTCACGGACCTTGCTCAAGGGCAGGGAATTCCCACCTGGCTTCCTTCCAGAGCTCTCACGATAGACCTGAAAAGCAAATTCACTAATGCACTCAATTTTTTATCAATCTTCACTCGAGGATTTCCTCCCTTGATCCAGCAACTTGAACCAAGTAACATTTCATAACTAATACAAAATGACAGATCCATCTTTCCACTGTGTGGTGTTTTGTCCAGCTGTTCAGAAAGGAATTCAGTTATGCTTCAACTTCTCTTATAATGTCAAAACCAATCCATCCAGGCAGAAAAATCTGCCTAAGTATTTACTCTCATTCTTTAATTCACTGCATAGACAGGACCCACAGTTCAGTTTCAAATTTTCCTGTAAGTCAACTTCTAACACCCTAGCTGTTTAAAATTATACTCTTAGTGAAATCCTACTTTAATACACACTCCCTCCGACAGCACTATGTCCCTCCATGAAATTCACCAACAGGTCCTTCGACTCTACCTCCAGAGGAAATCCTGAACCCTAGAACTTTTCTGTTTCCATACTGCCATCCTAGGCCTCGGCCTTCATGGCATCTCCTCCACGTGCTAAGCCTCTGCCTGCTTCTCCTCCTCTGAGGCTCAGAAACCTCCTCCATCCAGCTCCTGTCACACCTGGAGATGGGCCGGGCACCCTGCCTCCAAGCACATCTGCCCAGTTCCCTTGAGATGAACCCGAGCCCTGCAAGGGCCCCTCATGACCTGGCCCTTGTCTACTTCTGCCATCAGACCACCGACCCAAAGCCCACTCACACGAGCTGTGGGCCTACTCTCTGCTTCTCCGATATGCCCTCCAGCTCCCACCTCCAAGACTTTTCTGGGAACACGCTGCCTCCTCCCCACCATTCAGGCACCACCTCAGTGTCCCTCCTCAGACACCACTCTGACCCTCACAGGCGACACAGCTTCTCCTCACTCCTTCATACAATCTACCACTATCACTTACATTTAAAACTTTTTACATGTACATTTTAAAAAACCAAAACACTCCTATATTTCAAAACATGTTTTTAGACCAGAGGTTTAAAAAATGAATCTTTGAATTCTTCCCACAACCAATGATATAACACCAGCAACCAATGAAACAGCAACTAACAGGGATGGAGTACTTAATGCACTTGAGGCCGTGCTAAACGCTGTACGCGCACTATCACAGTATCCCCCCCAAAACTCTATAAGACAGTATTCCATTCTAGAAATTGGAAAATCAAGGCACAGAGGAGTTAAATACATTGCTCCATGCCACAGAACTAGTTAAAAGACAGAGCTAGGACTGCAGTCAGGGTACAGCCACTAAAAAACTGAAGCTCTTTACCGATATTCCACCATGGAGTCCCTATCCTGTCTCTGCTTTAAAGATACTCTGATCTAGCTACACCATCATAACCTTCAAAACATAAGGGCAAGTGAATTTAACCACTTCTAGAACACATGGTACTTACTCTTTTCACATTGTAACCACCACCAAGGCAACCGAGAGCTTCAGACCTTTGAGCAAAGAACTCTCCTAAAGACAGACGTAAATAAGTGGCATCGTCTTTGTCCAAATCTGATGTGCTAAGTGATCTCCTCAACAGACCATAATTGACTGAAGTTCCCCACGATGTATCCCCTAGGGCAACTGAAGTGTTCTGGGCATCTATATTTTCTTCCTAGGAAGAAAGTCATCATTTCATTTCATTTCTCCAGCAAGCCTTCTGTTCTTCTAATATATAAAAATACAAATTTCACTAAGGATATTTAAAATGTGGACAAATTCAAGCTTAAGCAGCTAATAAAGGTAATAAAGTCCAGAAAAAGAAAAACTTTTTAATACCTGAGTTATGATATGCATTGTTTTAACATATTGCTTAAGTCAAAGACTGATTGTCATTAATACAAATCTTTAGAAAGGAGTACATCTTCAAATAAAAACGAATAGCACTAAATTCCCTCATTTTAAAACATGGTAAAAAAAACTATATCTTTGAAGCCTATTAAGGCAATTTTAAGTGAACTAATAAACACTATTTCAGTATGCCAGCTTTTTCTCAATTAATAATTTAGAGTCTGAAGGAAAAGGCAGAATTGTCTAAACATGAGAAAAATCAAGATATAATTCTATACTCACTATATATCTTTTCAGAAAGAAATGAACATTTTGCCTACATTTAAATACAAGAAAAACTCTAAACTTTGGTTAATGTCAATAAAATACAAACCTGCATAAACTGATGCTCTTTATTAAATTCTTCTTCATCTTGTGCAATCAAATCCAATGCATCAGCTTAAAAAAAGAATAAGTTTTATAATTATATTGCACTGAAGCCTAATTAAATACTAGCATATAAATATAACATAGCTAGTTAGGAAAATGAAATATTAAAGAAATAAAACTGAAAGAAGTATGTGAAAGCTTCCATCACAGAACTGATGCATCTGTATTAAGCACAATAAGAGCACGTGGTTCTGAAACTTTTGGTAATAAACACCCTACTGTGATTGATTTCATCAGGTACTAACTTGTTCTAACTTACTAATGGGGCTTTATAATGTAAGCTTTTTATAAAAGATTCACATTAACTTCAGCCTTGCAGTTTTTCACACATGAGTTAAGGTACCTGCCCATGAATACCCATGGAATTTCATCTGGAACATCAGATGGACAAGCCACTCTGTAAATTTGTCATGAAGATGTCTGCTGGGATGCCAACTACCTGTTTGTCCCAACACCCAGGACTGTCCTAGTTTTTGTTTTTGTTTTTGTTTTTTGCGGTATGCGGGCCTCTCACTGTTGTGGCCTCTCCCGTTGCGGAGCACAGGCTCCAGACGCGCAGGCTCAGCGGCCATGGCTCACAGGCCCAGCCGCTCCGCGGCATGTGGGATCTTCCCGGACCAGGGCACGAACCCGTGTCCCCTGCATCAGCAGGCGGACTCTCAACCACTGCGCCACCAGGGAAGCCCCTGTCCTAGTTTTTGAAAGGAAAAATCCCACACCCCAGCAAACCCCACAGCCTAGGCAAACAGGAACAAGTGTTCACCCAGTGTCTGCCCTCAAAGTTCCAAATGAGCAACTCAGTTCACCTTAGGGAAACCAATGGGCACGCAGCCCTCCATCTCTAGGCCAAGGCCACAAGGCTGGGGTAAGTGAGCAGAGGGCCAGGTGTAACACAATGGGGAGAGAGGACAGAGGCAGGCTGAACAGCAAATGATCCTGCTCAAGGCATTAGAATTTAAAAGGATTTTAAACATGTTGGCTGAATCAGAAAAGTCTGCAGGTTAGACTCTGGACTTCCCATCTGCTGCCCATTCTGCCTCTGCCTGGTGTTTCCAGACAGTGGCTGGAAGGGGAGGAGTGAACAGCAACCCAGAAGGGACAGTCCACTCGTGGCCCAAACAAGAGAGATGTCCCTACTCTCATCAGTCCATCAGGGGCTAACCCAATCCAAACTACCCTTCTGGAAGCCCTGAGGGCCCAACACTAACACCTTGAGAGACAAAATGAGAACAGACACAGGAGGCTGTTTCCAGCAGGGACAGGAGAGCACCCACCAGAAGTAGCTCAGGATTCTGACTTGTCAGGGCAGTGCTGGTTCCTTACTTTGCGATCCCACCACCTCCCACATAAACACGTTCTGAGCCTACAAGTCTATGAACGAGCATCGGAAGAGCCAGGAAGCTCCGGAAGTCACATGCAGAACAGTTATCTTCCACAGGAAATATTTTTCTATGAAGATTCTCTGTGGGGTCCATGACTCAAAGTGTTAAAAACCACTGCTCTAAAGTGTGAAAAGTATCAACCAACCAAATCTAAAAGCCAGGAGAGGGTAGACAGGAAATCAGATAGTAAGAAGGTAACCCAGAAAAACTCAATTTACTTCAATGAGTTAAAATATTGTATTTTTAAAATCATTAAGTAAACAGCTCCAAATGCTATTTTATTATACTCCTGAGTACTTTTTCTCTGGACTTTAAGACTCTTCAATTAAAGAAAAGTCTACAGTGACATTGTTACCACGTATGCTCATCAGAAATCACTCACAGATTATGAAAAAGCAGAACTTCATTTCTTACAAGAATTTCTGCCCAATTTTTTGCCAAATCTGCAACCACAGTCCTCTCCAGTGCCACCTGAACGCTTTTGTTGTTAAATTCTGAAGCAGCAATACCGTTCCCCATCCCTGCCCGATGTTTAAATCCTAGGCCACAAGCAGAAGTGGCAGCTCACATGGCTGAGCTGTCAGAGAGGGGGAGGCAGAAATGGGGAAGTGGGAATGGGGAAGTTTTAAGTTTTCATTTAAAACTACTTTGAGGACTTCCCTGGAGGTCCAGTGGTTAGGACTCCGTGCTTCCACCGCAGGGGGCATGGGTTCGATCCCTGGTCAGGGAACTAAGAACCCACAAGCTGTACAGCACAGCCAAAAAATATTAAAATTATTCATTTATAAATAAATAAAACTGCCTTGTTATTATAAAATTATGCCCTTGGTCCAAGCTTCCTCTTCTGAGTATCTCCTCTTACATTTTCAACATTTCTTTTCCCTTCATATAAAGTCTCCCATTCCATTCACGCTCCACCAGCCCAATTCCCCTTGACTACTTCATCCTTTCTTTCCTCCCATCAAACTTTTCCATAGTTTTCAATAATCATTTTCTCCATTTCCTCACCACCAGTGCTAGTCATCCTTTCCTTCTCAGTTTCTGTTCATTCCCTAACCACACAGATGGTTTCATGAAATTCCTCCACTATCTATTTTATCATATTTCTCCTTTAATAGTAACATGCCCACATAGTTCTAAATGCAGAAGGTATAGGTACATTCTGCTTCAATAAAGAGTTCTTGGGGCTTCCCTGGTGGCAAAGCGGTTGAGAGTCTGCCTACCGATGCAGGGGACGCGGGTTTGTGCCCCGGTCCGGGAAGATCCCACATGCCACGGAGTGGCTGGGCCTGTGAGCCATGGCTGCTGAGCCTGTGCGTCCAGAGCCTCTGCTCCGCAACGGGAGAGGCCACAAGAGTGAGAGGCCCGCGTACCGCAAAAAAAAAACCAGTTATTAGAAATTAACCAAAAGATGTAACGGAATACAATACTGCAAGTCTCCCTCATCACTGGCCCCACTTCCCACACCTCCAGAAGCAACCAACATATGTAGCACCCCGTGAAACCCCTCACTAGTTGAGAACCTACTGACCTTTGAGTTCTACAAGTAGCTAGGGAGCCCTATAATAGTTTCTTTTTTTTAATCTTTCCACTGTATGTATTTAAAAATATGTATGTCTTTCCTTCTTCCATCTCTTTATGCAAATGTTGGAATAAGATTTTAAATAATTTATTTTGGTGATCTTTCCCTTACCAGTACCTAAAGAGCTCCGTTTCCTTTTATTACGGCCACAGGGTATCCCCTCGTATGGACGTACCTTATCTAATCAGTCCCTGTTTTGTACATCCACGTTGCTTCCAACCTTCTGTGATGATGAACAATGTGCACACACATCCTATACATCTGTGCAGGTGTAGCTGAAGAATAGTTCCCAGGGGAACTGACTTTTAATTTCCTTTTCTATAAGCTGTTTACACCCTTTGCCCAGTTCTACACTGAGTATTGGTCTTTTTCTTATTGTTTATTAGCACAATTTACATATTTGGGAAATGGGCCCTCACTCTGTAATATGAATTGCAAATTTTTTTCTCAGCTTCATCACTAACTTTTAAAAACTTTTTACCAAAGTATAATATACATTAAAAAGTGTATGTAAGTGTGCAACTCAATGAATTCTCACAATCTGAACACATCTGTGTCACCAGATCAACACCCCAGATCAAGAAAGAAAACATGCCAGCACCCAAAAGGCCCCCTGAGCTTGCCTCCTGTCACGGCGTGCCAACCCAAGGGTAGCCACTATCCTTGCTTCTTACTCCACAGAGCTGGCTACATACACGGCATGTATTGCTAGTTAGCCTTATCTCATTCAACATGTTTGTGAAATTCATCACGCTGCCGCAAGTAGCTACACATCCTTCATTCCCATTGCTACACAGCATTCCAAAGTAGGTATAAACACAATCCATTCCAAGGTCAATGGGAATTTGGGAGTTTCTAGTTTGGGACTAATACACATAGTGCTGCTACAAACATTTTAGTGTATGTCTTTTGGTGAATATATACACCCTGAACACTGGGTATATACTTGGGTGTAGAATTATTGGGTCATAAACTATGAAGTTCATAAAGTTCACCTTCATAAGATACTGCCAAACAAGTTCCAAATGGTTTTATCAATTCATACTCTCACCAGCAACACATGAAAATTCCACAACTGATGACTTTTCAAGTGACAGGGTCCCTAACCAGTGTCCAGCCTGTGCCTACCGTCCTTTGTAAATCAAGATATCACTGACAACTATAACTTAACCTCCAATTTCTGACTCATATTTCGAACTACTGAATATCCCCACCTCAAACCACAATCATCCAAAATTCTACCATGTCTTCTGATTTTTCCCATCTCAGTTAATGGTACTGCCATTTTCTCAAAATAACTTAGACCCCAAACGCCCATCTTTACTTACCTCTCTACTATCCGCTGAAATCCAGTCACCAAATCCTAGCGATTTTATCTCCACATCCCTCATGAGCTATTTTCTTCTCATTCTCACTGTGACACCTCGATTTCTACAACACCCTAAGGAACCTACCATTTAACTGACCATCGAGGCCAGAGGGAGACTCACAAAGCAAGCTGGACAAGCATCTTCAGAGGCTCCCAAGTGCCCACCAGGCACGGCTCAGCACGGAGTCCAGCCCCACCCGATCCCTGGCCCAGTCTTACCACTCTGGCTTCATCTCACCATGTCGCATTACTCTCCCCTTCCCATGTCTTGCCGTAAATGCCAGCCACGCTGGGTTATTTACCATTCTCAAGACACGCCCATGCTTCCTCATCTCATCCTCTTTCTTTGGGTTTTCTATCCACTTGGGACTTCTCATGCCCAAAATATTTCCCTGTTGAAACTCTACCTCAAAAGCCACTTCCTATATAAAATCCTCTGCTACCCACTCACGCAAAAGTTTTTCCTCCCCTCAACTCCAAACGATGCTGTTGTTCTGTATTCTCATCTTATCCCTCTTAGCTGATGGACAGTTTCCTAAGGGCTGGAAACATGCCTTATCGACTGATCTCTGTACTTCCACATCAATGGACATTAGGAACAGCTTAGTACAAGCAGCTGTTAGAGTAACTTCTTCCTCTGGCACCTTCTGAGCCTATTAAAAATACGACTGAGGGGGGCTTCCCTGGTGGTGCAGTGGTTGAGAGTCCGCCTGTCGATGCAAGGGACACAGGTTCGTGCTCCGGTCCGGGAAGATCCCACATGCCATGGAGCAGCTGGGCCCGTGAGCCACGGCCGCTGAGCCTGCGCGTCCGGAGCCTGTGCTCCGCAACGGGAGAGGCCACAACAGTGAGAGGCCCACGTACCGCAAAAAAAAAAAAAAAAGTACGACTGGGCTTGACAGGCTCCTCGTTGTCTTTCCTCATTCCAGGTTTAGAGGCGCTCAGGCCCTAGAAGCCTCAGTGGCACAGCAAATGTCCACAGGCCAAGGCTCACAATGCTGTGCCTTCTGCAGCGTTTTCCTTTCACGGTCAGAGATTCTGCTAATTAACAAATCTAACTGAGATTCCTAATGCTCTCATCCTCTGAGATTTCATTTATCTTTCTCGACACTTTTCTTCCATTTCTTCATTACTGAGCTTTTACTCTAAAATGGATTGGCTTTTGTAACTGCTCATTTATCAGAATAGTTCTTTTGTTCAAGACAATTTATAAAGTGAGAAAGTAAAGCCTAAGGTGCTACTAACTGCAACACACATGCTCTAAAGTGACTCACTGTCCTTACTTAGGGAAAGGCTCGGCTCAGTCCACAGTGATTAGCAATGACTGACTCAAGCCTCTGTTCCTAGAGAAACAAGTGAAGTGCTAAGTACATATCCAGAAGGGATTTGATGTGGCCGACCAAGATGTACATGGTAATCTCAGAACACCATCAGAAAATGAAAATGGTTCAGAGCAGAGGCTATCAATACACTTACAGCCAGATCTGAAGTCTTCATTCATCTCATCACTTAGAGACACATTTACATCTTGTTCTTTATCAAAAGCTGTGTAATAGGCAAGATCAGTGACCCATCTGCCCTCCTCATTCTGATAGACCACACTCTGTGATAGATCCGTTTCTAGAAAATAAAATTCCAGAGACATCCAATGACACATGCAACAAATAAAATGATACAATATTCTTAAATAATTTTATTTAGTTGACTTATCTTAGTTATCAACAGTACTGAAATCTGCCCAAAACTAGTTAAAGGAAAATCCATTTCCCCAAAAGAAAAATATCTCCCTGATGGTGAAAAATCCAGCCTTAATCACAGTAAAAGTCCATCACGGAGGAGAGGGAGGAAGGAAAAGATGACTAATAGTTAGAAAGGCACATTTCCACCAGATCTGTGAATAAAGACACCATTTTTTAATCCACAGAACACTTAAATATTTTAATATGAAAGATTAGGGAAGTTTCACTTGGAAATATATCCTATTCAAAATGTGTATAAGCATTTTTACATATTTCTTACTTTTATTTTGGAAAAAAAAAAAAGGCCCACTTACGGTCCTTGCTCTTTCCAACGGATTCATAACATTCACACGTTTGCCTTTCACTAGTGGGTGACCACAGAGCATCAGCGGAATTAAATGCATTGTCACTAACAGACTTCAAAGATGCTACATCCACATTTTTTTGAATGGACACTTGAGGCATCTCAGTGTCTAAAAATCTATCCACAGGCAAAACTGTTTCTGAGTCTGACGCCAAATGCTTATTTTGATGAGGAGATCCTGCATCCAGCTTTAAAGGGTCTATCAAGCCAAAATCACCTTTACTGGCATTTGTGTCGTGAAAGCAAACAGGGTTAAGTTTCGCATTAGCAGCCCTGAGAGTCTTCGCCAGAACTTCTTCTCTTCCGCTTTCCTTTAAAAATTAAATAACAGACCAGAAATAAGTTTTGTTTTTCATAACTCCTTCCAAAACAACCAAAAAAGTTATACAGTTGACATAATATATTTATTCTAGAAAGGAACAGACTACACAATATTCTTCCAGACTATATGTGGACCAATCGTAAGGAACTTACCAAAACCAAAATTCAAAATGTGGTCATGGCAAACACACACCAACAGATTCAGATACCAAAAGTGGGGCCAATATGCTCACTACGGCACAGGATGTTAGAAATGTCAGTTTAACTTTTGTAATTATCACTGAAAGTCTCTAAAAGGATGGGAAGCCCATCAGTGTGACCGGACTCATAAAATTAATATTATTAACAGACTCTGAAAACACAAATATTAATAACTTTAAGTTATTTTTATTTTATTTATTCATTCATTCATTTTTGGCTGCGCAGGCTCTTCGTTGTGGCACATAGGTTTCTCTAGTTGCAGCATGCGGGCTTAGCTGTGGTATGTGGGATCTTAGTTCCCTGACTGGGGATCGCACCCGGGCCCCCTGCATTGGGACCATGAAGTCGTAACCACTGGACCACCAGGTAAGTCCCTTAATAACTTTTAATAGGAGTAAAACAGCAAATACTACAAACGACCCTGAGGAATTCAAGAACAACTGCCTCAAACACGGCAGATTAAGCCAGTGCCTCAAAACCACGCTCTCCAACATACCTTCCCAAAGGGCACTGCTCACTCTTTCCTAAAATAACAACTGCTGAAAGGGACTTGCATGCCCACAACCCTCTTCTCAGACACTCAGCCACCACTATCTCAAGTGCCAGTGAAGCCTTAAAACAGCAGTCTTTTCTGCTATAAGATGTATAACAACAAAAACAGCCTCATAGGCAAGGTTTTTCAAAGTTAGGATACTAAAAGGAGGTAGTTCTATATAAAAGACAAGACACAGACTTTGAAATAAGATCATACATTTAAATTCCATTGCCACCATTTATTAACCGGGTGATTTTGCAACAACGTTATACAAAAAATAAACAATCTCTACCTTATCTCAAAATAAACTCCAGATGACTTAAAGATTTACATGTAAAAGTACTAGGAAGAAATACAGATGGATAGTTTTATATTCTTCAGTGAATATCTTCGTAGTATAAAACTTCTGTGGGTTAAATTGAATCTCCCAAAAAAGATGTGTCCAAGTCTTACCCCCAGGTGATACCTGCAAATTGTGACCTTATTCAGAAACAGGGTCTTTGCAGATGCAATTAAGTTAAAGATCTTGAGATCATCTTGGATTTGGGGCAGGCCTTAAACCCCATGAGGAAGACCTCAGAGGGACACAGAGAGAGAGAGGGACAGGCCACATGAAAATAGAGGCGGATACTGGAGTGACGCTGCCCTGAACTAAGGAACACCAGAGCCCCAGAGGCTGCAAGAGGCAGGAAGGAGCCTCTGGTGGGAGCTTAGCCCTTTCAACACCTTGTTTTCAGACTCTGGCCTCAAGAACTGTAAGAAAATTAATTTCTGTTGTTTTAAGCTAGCAAAATTCTGGTAATTTGTTCTGGCAGGCCTAGGAAACTAACAAAAACACTAAAGCCTGAAATACATGAGGACCAGGAAAGGGAGACCCTTTGAGGACGCAGGGAGAAGCTGCCGTCTCCAGGCCGAGGAGAGAAGCCTCAGGAGAAACCAGCCCTGCCCACACCTAGATCCGGACTCCCAGCCTCCAGAGGAGATGTATGTCTCCTGTCCGAGCCAAAAAACAAAATAAAAAAATAAAGTGCATAAAGATCAAAATATCTCCTTAACACAGAAAGCTTATAAAAACAAGAGTTAAAATATGAATATCCCAATAGAAAAAAAGACAAAGGAGACAAAGAACTGACATTTAAATTAGACAACTATTTTCACATAGGATACTAACAAAGACTAAAAAGAACCAGAACATAGGAAACCAGCTCTCTCCTCTGCAAAGCGCCTGAAAACACTGAATAAAGAATGCAGTCAGACAATCCATGTGCTCTGCAGGACAACAGGGCGAAGCTACCACCTGTGGGACTGTGACTGACCATGGCCATGCGACAACCCTCCCAGGTGGAGGCAGAGGAAACCTGAAGTGAAGCCACTGGCTGGTGACCAATTCCAGGTAAGGGTTTCCTACGGAGCAGAGCAGCTCCCTCGCTGCTATTGAAAGTCACAAGGGTTTGTCCAAAAAAAAGCGGAGAGGGGTGAGTCGGGGGAATACAGCTGCTCTGATAGTTTTGAAACCTCAACACAAAATAGATCTCTGTTGGGACTTCCCTGGTGGTCCAGTGGCTAGAACTCCGTGCTCCCGATGCAGGGGGCCCAGGTTCGATCCCTGGTCAGAGAACTACATTCCACATGCTGCAACTAAGAGTTCGCATGCTGCAACTAAAGATCCCAAGTGCCACAACTAGAGATCCCACATGCTGCAAGGAAGATCCCACACGCAGCAACAACAAAGACCCGGCACACCCAAATAAATAAATTAAAAAAAATAAAAATAGGTCTCTGTCTACACTTGGACAGTGTAACTCAGCAAAACTTGAGAGTTAGGAAATGTGAGGAGAAGGGGAAAAATAAAAGCAATCCAAAGGTCTCTTAGGAGGTGGGGTTTCAGGAGGAGGCAATGAAAGTACCTGAAATCCCACAGACTACTTCCTGATAACAAAGGGGGTCAAGGAGGCATCTGGCCAACACCATATTCATCAAGATGGTCAAACAGCATCACCAACAGGAGACAAGTGGGCTGCAGGCCTCCCAATGGGACACAGAGTATACAACAATGCTTATGTTTAGAGTCAATCTGTTCAAGGGGAAAATGTTCAATCTAATCAGGAGGAGGAAAGCAGTCAGCTATATCTACCATATGGGTCATTTTACAAAACAACAGGCCTAGATTTTACAAAAAGTTTAATGACATGAAAGAACTCCAAGTCATGGCAACCAAATACAAGTGTAATCCCTGATTAAAGCCTGGATCAAAAACAACAAAAGTAAAGGACATTTGGAGACAAGTAGATAAATTTGAATATGAACTGTATATTAATTTAAGTCACAATATCAAAGTTAGATAAGAGAATTGTGATTATGTAGGAAAAAGTCCTTATTCACAGGAGGTAAATGCTGATGTATTAGGGTGAAATGTCATAATATCTGCAACTTACTTTTTTTAAAAAATAAATTTATTTTATTTATTTAGTTTTGGCTGTGTTGGGTCCTTGTTGCTGTGCGTGGGCTTTCCCCAGCCGTGGCAAGCGGGGGCCACTTCCCGCTGCGGCGCACAGGCTTCTCACCGCGGTGCCCTCTCCCGTTGTGGAGCACATGCTCCAGGCGCGCGGGCTTCAGCCATTGTGGCACACAGGCTCTAGGGCACAGGCTCAGCAGCTGTGGCACACAGGCCCAGTTGCTCCGCGGCATGTGGGATCTTCCCAGACCAGGGCTCGAACCCATGTACCCTGCATTGGCAGGAGGACTCCCAACCACTGTGCCACTAGGGAAGCCCTGCAACTTACTTTTAAATGACTCAGTAAAAAAGTACTTATGGAGGGACAAAGAAAACACAAAGATGGCAAAAAAATGTTCACAACTGGCTGATCTGGACAAGGGTATACAGATGTTCAGTGCACCATTCTTTTAATTTTTCTATAGGTGAGGGAAAGGTAAGCAGTAGCAGGAAAGGACAGGAAAGGTATTTCTCATCAGTTTGTATCTGGGGAAAACAGAATCCAAAGAAAACCAAAAGCTTAAGTTTTATTAATATCCACTGAATCCAATAATGATTTTCTAATGTCAAATTTCTGAAAAACCATAAAGTTTGGAATATACCTGACTAGGATCACTTGCAGGTAACTTAAAATAATTTTCTGGAGATTCCTGTCCTTCTAGGCCTTCATACATCATTCCTGGAATTGCCAGTTGCTCAAAATAAGCCTCCAAATGATCATCATAAAACTCTTCATCATCGATATCATCATCTAATTGGTAAAATGGAGGAGAAAATAGGACAGGCTTTAAAGTAGTGACTGAACTGTAAATAATATATAATCAAAAAGGTTGATAAAACACATGGGTCAATAGTCTACATGATTTTGCCTTAACATTTGACATGAAAAAAACCATTGTAATTTCAGTCTATAAGTCATCATAAGCATTCTAATATAAACTAATATTTAACCCTCATTGAGAAGACAGCACAGAAGCAAGTCCTGGCATACATCAAAAGTTAGAATATAGTAAGTGTGGCAATGGAAAAGGGCAGATTATTCAGAAAGTACTGTGACAAGTGAGTAACTGTCAAAAAAGAAAAGATAAGCCTGCCATAGAAGCAAAACCAAATTCCAGGTGAATTAATGATTAATTGTAAAATGAAACCTCAAACAGTATCTGATCTTGAAAATGAAGAAACAAAAAAAAGATATAACAAAGCTGAATACTCAGATATGATAAAAATTTTTTCCACCTCCACTAAAACCAAAAAGTTGCAAATAGACAAATAAAACAATAATGGCAGTGCTTTTCATTGTTCTAACACCCAGCCGGGCAAGGGAGGACAAAACTAGAACACTCAATCACTTATAATGGTACTGTAAGCCTTTTCAAGAGGATAATTTTCCAATCATCTCTGAGAATCTAGCCTACTAAAACAAGGATCTGCATAAATTCAGGTCAACAATTCCTCATCAACAATTCCATAATCTAAAAATACCTAATAGCTAGCAGCAAAACCTGCCCTGATTTTATAGCTTCTATCTATCCCACTTGGCTCACCAGCCTGGCCTTCAAAGCCATGGATAATTTAGTCTCTGCCTATTTTCTGGGTTTATTCCCCAATTCATAGTCCTACAGGTGCTATAAACCTGCCACACAAAAGCACTGGCTATTCTCCAAACATGGTCTATATGCCCCCACCTTAGTGTCTTTGCTGAAGCTGTTCCTGCTTTTTGAATGTACTTCTCTTCTGGTATCTACATTAGGGCCTATCACGGGCCTCCTTTTCAAGGAGGAAGAACTGCATCCTCCTTCAATAAAGCCTCACAGATACCTTCCTCAGTCAGAATTAACTTGTCACCCTCCTATGACTCCCACACAACTTGTACCGTTGAGATACACTTCTCACAATCGGAGGTCAACTATGCATCTCTCTTGCCATGTGCAGTCCTTTCAGAGAGCAGGGGCTAAATAGTTCATTGTCCCCTAATTTCTTAACACAGTGCTTTATACTTTATACCTTAATGATACTCAACTGAGGGATAAGCATAATCCTATCAGGATTGCTATAGAGAAATAAGTCTAAAATCCCATCACTTAACACAAGTGGCCACTTGAGTGCTCGTAAGTAAGAGGTAAAGGAGAAGGCAGAGAAACAAAAAGGTGCAATAATAACTACAGCAACAAAGCAGCAGAGATACGTGGAGCGGCAAGGTCAGGACAAGGAAAACACCAGTTGAGCTTTGTGATGCTACCAGAAGAATCTTCCAAGCTGGCAAGTGACATCAGTTTCTCATTTTCTAGGAAACTAGTATGGCTTAAGTCATTGTTTGGATTCCTCTCTTCAAAATGTTTTCCAGCATCAGGAACAACAACCTATAAGAAATAAAACTGCAATGAGAGCAGCACACTCACTACTGTGAAGACCACAGCACAGGCTGCAGAAAGGCCCATCAATGTGCTCAAGGTCTGTGGTTCACAGTTCAGGCAATGAAGGGCTAGCTGTTTTACACGTATTAATAACTTTCTTTCTGCCCCCATGCCACCCCCCTCCCCTGACCCACCCAATGAGACATCCTTAAAGTTCAAGGTTTCACACTGTTTGCACACGCTCAAAGGACCTGGTAATATAGTTCGTGTACTAACACACAAATGAACTGGGGCAGCTCAAGGCCTGGACAGGAGGTGCAGGTAACAGCAAAGCTGGACTCTGCAGCCCACCCTGGACAGTGGACATCCCTGCTCCAACTAGGGGCCACAAGACACATGGCAGTTTGCTAGGACACTTCAAGGCCCAGAATAAAATGTGAAGTTCCTCAAGTGTCAATCTTATTTCACCATCATATTAAATATATATCAAATAATACCATCTCAACAATTAGACTGCAAAATGCGCGCTAACATTTTGGGAAAAAACACGGGCTCTCAACCCATTTACACACTTGTAGAGCACAGTGCTGAGTTATGCACTCAGTTTGGACAATCGCTGCCATGGCTGCCAGGACAGCTCACGCTAAACCCAAGGCCAATGCAGTGGTGGCCCCACTGGTCTAGGTTATCTAGTGTATTTATTTTACCCCTGCTCTTACTTCTTCACCTTTTGTATCAAGTATCTCATGTGTCTATACTTGTCTTCCTGCTTTCTAGTTTTATGGTCCTTCTCTTTGTTATCAATGATTTCTAATACTTTTAGGAAGTTAATTCTTCAACCATCCTAGGGAAATAAAATTACCTATCACAGGAAAAGTTATGATCTCTCTCTTAGAAACCATTTTTCTCAGTGTTCAAGAAATCAAGCCTTCTGACTGAATTTCAAGTTGACTACACCTGAAGTTCCTCTAAAAAGCATCACTCACATATGTAAGTTACTAGTGGTTACATAGAGGGAGCAAGTGTACAGAGCAGGGGTCAACAAACGTTCTCTGCAAAGGGCCAGACAATAAACATTTCAGGGTCTGCTAGCCATGCAGTCTCTGTCACAACTTCTCAACTCAGCTGTTGTGGCACAAAAGCAGCCATAAACAAACAAATGGACACGGCTACTTTCCGATAAAACTTCACAAAAACAGGCAGCAGGTTGGATGTGGGCAATGAGCTAGAGTGTGCCAACCCCTGGCACACGGAAACAACTCTTACTTTGGACCTCTTTTAATCATTTTACAAAATAATGTTAAAAATTCTTACAAAAGTAAAATAAAATAAAAATTGCATTTCCTTTTTTTAAGTTTTAAAAGTATCAATACTTGGTTCATACTTTATAAACAACTCTCATAAATATGAGATGGTTTATGTTGAACACAAACTGCTTATCTGCTCAGTGCCTGTCCTCTGAGGAGCCCTTCTCTTTTCACTTCATGTAGTCCGGGGGGTGGGGTGTGGGTGGTTTCAGTCACATCCCTCTATCTATGCACATATATGCACTGATGCACACGCACACACATGCACACACACACAGAAGTGGACGTAGGGTCCAGCCTCATAAATCAGAGTTTTATCCCAACCCATCCATTGGCACAGTGATTTACAGAAGGGAGGATGGACCCAAGTGAGCTCATTAGAATTGTGCTTTTTTTTTTTTCATGTTCTTGTTTTTTTGATCACAACACTTGGGTTGCCTACAAATGAATTCAGCTTCCCTATCATTCAACAGATTATCAAGTGCCAGCTATGTGCTGGACACTCAGGAGGCAACATAGGAAACAAAGAGAAACCCTCACTCCACAGAACCAACATTCCAGAGGAGTCGGCGTGGGGTGAAGCACAGCAGAGGTGCAGACAGCCCTGGAGACACAGGAAGCCCCAGACCAGCCCTACTGTCAGCTTCCCGGTTACTCATAGCAGTAAGGTGGATTTCTGCTATTTACAAGTAGAAGACTTCTAGGTAATATTAATACTAGTTAGCATTCATATTTGTGAAGTAGGTACTTTCACTCTCCTAATACTAGAAATTGATAACATATAAAAGATTACCTTGTTCTCCTTATTCATCCAGGATCGTGCACAAAAATCAATAGGCGAGTCTGTTAAAGTAAACAAAAACAAAAACTAAGACCAAATTATTAATATTTTAGCAACTAAATACCCAATAACACTCAAAAATAGCAAATTAATGAACTATACATTTTTTCCCTTTAAATAGAATAGAGCACTTTTAAATGATGGTATAGGAGCCCATCAGTGGTCAGTTAAATTAAAAACCTGTTAGGGTGGGGAAGCTTAAAAAATTATACATATGCCAAAAACACCTGAATAGGAATCTGACAAGGCTTTAAAGCTAACTTCTGCTTTACAGAGGATGTGAGGAAGAGAGAAGAAAAATGACACCATGAGTGATCAAACAGACAATGCCAAACAGCAGGACAGCTCCAGAAAGATAGACCTAAGAGACACCACGACAGACGGAGCAAAATACAATGGAACCTTCCTTGGACCCCAATCCAAGCAAACCAACCAAGACAATTAGTAAACTGAATATGGGCCAGAGTACTATATGATAATAACAGAATTGTTGGTTAACAGTATTAACATCACTATGGTTATATAGGAAAATGCCCGTATTTTTAGAGATGCAAGCTAAAATATGTAGGAATAAAATGATGTCTGGAATTTTTTAATATCAGGAAAAAAGGTAATAGAAAAACAGAAGAGATTAAGCAAGTGTGACAAATCTTATACTAACTGAAACTGTGAGAGAGGTATATGGGGAAGTTTTTTTTTTAACTGATATAAAACTTACATACCATAAAATCACCCTTTTAAAGTATACAATTCAGTGGTTTTTAGCATATTTACAAAGCTGTTCAACCATTATCACTAATTCCACAATATTTTCATCATACCAGAAAGAAATCCTGTACCCATAAACGGTTACTCCCCATTCTCCCTGCCCCCCAGGCCCTAGCACCACTAATCTACTTTGTCTCAGTGGACTTGCCTGTTCTGTACCTACAGATTCACCTTCGGATAAATGGATAAATGGATTCACCTTCAGATAAATGTGGCCTTCTGAGTCTGTCTTCTTTCACTGAGCATGCTTTCAAGGGTCATCCTATTACAACAGGTATCAATACTTCACTCTTTTTCATGGCTAAACAACACTCCACTGTATGGACATACTGCATTTTATTTATCCATACATCAGCTGATGGCGATCTGAGTTGTCTCCACTTTCTGGCTACTCTGACTAATGCTGTTATGAACATTCATGCACACAAGTTTTAGTGTTGACACACATTTTCATTTCTCTTAGGTGTATGCCTAGGACTGGACTTGCTGAGTCATAGGGTAATGCTACGTTTAATGTTTTGAGGAACTGTCAAACTATCTTCCACAGCAGCAGCACCATTTTACATCCCGACGAGCAATGGGTGAGCGTCACAGTTTCCAACCAATACTTGCTATTTCCCATCTCCTTGATTCTAGTAATTCCAGCGGGTGTGAATTGATCTCTCCTGGTTTTGAATTTCCCTGATGATTACAGCTGTTGAGCATCTTCTCATGTGTCTATTGGCCATCTGTACAACTTCTTTATAGAAATGTCTACTGAACAGCCTCTGCCATTTACAGTACTGGGTTGTCTTTTTATTGAGCTATAACACTTCTGTACATATTCTGGTTGCTGGTCCCTGATCATATACATATGATACATATGATTTGCAAACATATTCTCCCATCTTTGGGTTGTCTTTTCACTGTCTCAAAAGTGTCTTTTGAAGCACAGAAGTTTTCAATTTTGAATAAGCCCAATTTGTCTTACTTTCTTTCATTTCTTGTGTGAGGAGTTAATCTAGTCTACTTTCATACATATACATTTTTCATCAAGAGAAATACAAACATCCCATAAAAATTTTAACTTAGGAACAAAAATGACTGCTGACAAGAATACAAAGTAATTGGTAGGGGAAATATGACAGGTGTATTAGAAACAGCCTCCTTGTCTTGAACATGAAGTGTGCTGTGACCATCAGAAGCATGGTTTCCACAGGAAAGGAGATTTCAGCTTAATCAGTATGGATAATTAAGAGATTGATTAAGAGATCCTTTCCTATAAAAGTATTATAAACATGGTATTAATAGGTAAGTGCCAAACCAAAGCATTTTCAGTTTATAGTATCATAGTTTAAGATAAACACTGGTCCAAAGACAAAAAAATAAGAAAGGAGATTAAAACTGTATGATATCACTTATATGTGGAATCTAAAAAATACAACAAACTAATGAATATAACAAAAAAGAAACAGACTCACAGACAAAGAGAAAAAAACTAGTGGTTACCGCTGGGGAGAGAGGAAGGGGAGGGGCATTACAGGAGTAGGGGATTAAGAGGAACAAACTATTAGGTATAAAATAAGCTACAAAAATATATTGTACAACATGGGGAATATAGCCAATATTTATAATATGTTATAATAAATGGAGTATAACCTTTAAAAATTGTGAATCACCATACTACACACCTGTAACTTCTGTAATTTTGTACATCAACTATACTTCAATTATAAAAAGTTTTTTAAAAAGGAAATTAAAATATATACAATAAGGAATGATTTTTAATAGTTCAGTACCTCGCTCCTGCTCCAGTGGTGAAATCCCATCAGAAGGATCTTGGCTCTGAAAGGGTTTTGCAGTTCTAACATGCTCTTCTTCCGTTCTTCCTCTATTACTTTGAAAAGCTGACTCCTTGAGGATGGCACCTGACAAATGTCGACCTTCTGTCTGATTCTTTTTCTTAGAGATAGAACTTTTAAATTAGGAAACAGAATAATAATGAAATATTAGTTATCTTAGGTGTATCTATAAAATATCCTTTAATCAGTTATTTCTTAAAAAGAAAAAATGGATACAGTGAAAAGAAACATTTCTGGGACCAGCCAGGCGTCCTGCGAACAATACCATCATTTTGGGTCCAGTAATGTACATCTACCGAAGTCAAATATATTGCTACTCTGCCTCTCAAGTGATGAGAGGCAGAGTTTTCTTCTTTCCCAAGTAAGTAGCTGTGAATCTACCACATCTAGAGAAAACCTCAGCTTTTCAAAAAACAAGACAGACTTAAAGGATACTACTGTATATTTGCCAAATAGCTACTGCTCAGAACTACAAACGCTTTGAAGCTGTACTTTAGCCCCTGCCACTGTTCTATCATCATCTTCCATTTGCCTCTGTTGTTTCTATGGATGGAAAGGTTCTTCCTTAAAGGCAACTTTCCACCCAACCTACTGCAAAAGCTCTTGGGTCTGTCACCACAGCCATTTCACCAGCAGATGGAACTTCAGGAAAAAGCTGCTAAATGCAACAAATTCATCATGTGACAAACCCAGGGCCAGACTTCAATCTGGCCAGGATGAATTAAATGAAAATGGCTCTTACACAGACTCCAAGTCCTAACTCTCTGCCCCTGAGGCAAACTCTAACTTTCCTCCCAGTTTCTCCACCTCTTTATTGCGGCTGTAATACACAGAGAGCCAATCACTTAATCCAAAGGTGCATATGCAGGCAGGTATAGGAAAGCTTCACCCCAATCAAACAGAAGTAAGTAAAACAGAGGGCAGAGGGGACTTCCCTGGTGGCACAGTGGTTAAGAATCTGCCTGCCAATGCAGGGGACACAGGTTCAAGCCCAGGCCCGGGAAGATGCCACATGCCGCACAATAACTAAGCCCGTGTGCCACAACTACTGAGCCTGTGCTCTAGAGTGCGTGAGCCACAACTACTGAATCCGTGTGCCACAACTACTGAGCCTGTGCTACAGCACCTGCGAGCCACAACTACTGAGCCCGCGTGCCTACAGCCCATGCTCCGCAATAAGAAAAGCCACTGCAATGAGAAGCCCGCACACCGCAATGAAGAGTAGCCTCTGCTCGCCGCAACTAGAGGAAGCCCATGCAAAGCAACTGAAGACCCAACGCATCCAAAAATAAAATAAATAAATTAATTTTTTTAAAAAAACAAAAGACAAAAGCCAGGGGCGGGTAGAAAGGCTATAAATGGATACAAAGTCACGTGGTAGAGGAAACAGAAAAAGAGGTGTGGTGGGGTGGTACACAGCAAAGGAAACCACAGGATGAAAAGGCAGCCTACTGAATGGGAGAAGATATCTGTCAGTCATATACCTAATAAGGGACTAACTCCAAAATATACAAAGAACTCATACAACTCAATAGCAAAAACACAAACAACCTGATTAAAAATGGGCTAAAGACCTGAATAGACATTTTTCCAAAGACATAGAGCTGGCCAACAGGTACATGAAAAGATGCTCAACACTGCTAATCACCAGGGAAATGCAAATCAAAACCACAATGAGGGACTTCCCTGGTGGCACAATGGTTAAGAATCTGCCTGCCAATGCAGGGCACACGAGTTCGAGCCCTGGTCTGGGAAGATCCCACATGCTGCAGAGCAACTAAGCCTGTGAGCCACAACTACTGAGCCTGCACTCTAGAGCCCGTGCTCTGCAACAAGAGAAGTCACCAAAATAAGAAGCCCGCGCACCACAACGAAGAGTAGCCCCCGCTCGCCGCAACTAGAGAAAAAGCCCGTGCACAGCAAAGAAGACCCAATGCAGCCAATAAATAAATAATTAAAAATAAATAAATAAATAAAACCACAATGAGTATCACCTCACACCTGTCAGAATGGCTATCATCAAAAAGACAACAAACAGCAAGTGTTGATGAGGATGTGGAGAAAAGGTAACCCTCCTACACTGTTGTGGGAATGTAAATTGGTGCAGCCGCTATAGAAAACAGCAAGAGGTTCCTCAAAAAATTAAAAACTACTATATGATACAGCAATTCCACTCCTGGGTATTTATCCAAAAATGAAAACACTAACTGGAAAAGATACATGCACCTCTATGTTCACTGGAGCACTATTTACAACTGTCAAGATATGGAAGCAACCTAAGTGCCCATCAACAGATGAACAAAGAAAATGTAGTGTGTGTGTGTGTGTGTGTGTGTGTGTGTGTGTGTGTGTACACACACACACAATGGAATAGCACTTGGCCATAAAAAAAATGAAATCTTGTCATTCACAACAGATGAATCTAGAGGGTATTAAGCTTAGTGAAGTAAGTCAGACAGAGAAAGATAGATACTGTATGATCTTGTTTATAAATGGAATCTAAAAACACACAAACAAAAAAACCAAGCTCATAGATACAGAGAGCAAACTGGTGGTTCCCAGAGGCAGGGGTGGGGGGAGAAATGGGTAAAGGGGGAAAAAAGGTATAAACTTCCAGTTATAAAATAAGTCCTGAGGGATGTAATGTACAACATGGTGACTGTAGTTAATACTGTATTGTACATTTGAAAGTTGCTAAGAGAGTAGATCTTAAAAGCTCTCCTCACAAGAAAAAAAAATTTTTTTAACTCCGTAAGGTGACATGTTAACGAGACATATGGTGGTGACATTTCCCAAATGTATACCAACATTAAATTAAGCTGTACACCTAAAACTAATATAATGTTACATGTCAATTATATCGCAAATAAATAAAATGAGAATATGAGGAAACAAAAAGACAATAAAGGTCTCTATGTAACATATTTTTAAGAAAAGGGGTGGTGGTGGGGGAAGCAAGATGGTAAAATGAAATAAACAAGTCAGGACATTTAGTTAATTTTCATATCTTAAACCTCCCCCTGCCACTCCCCACCCCCCGAAAGACATGTAGTGTGACCATTAAAACTTTAGGACAACAGAGACAGTTGAGGGCACTCTAAATTAACCACCACCATCACTCCCCCTCAAAACTCGACTTCCTCAAACCTACAGCTATCATTGTTTTTACTGGCCCATCAACATTTTTCAAATTAAATCTTAAGCAAAAGTCTTTCACGCAACCATCCCACACAGCCCTCCACTTCTGCTCCCCAACCCACCCACGTACATCAGCAGTGCCAACACGACCCTGTGCACCCAGGAAGAAGGCTCTTCTCCAGATTAAGGCCTAAGAAATGCCTGTGCAGAGTGGAGTGGCCAAGAACACCACACTGAACACCTGGCACTTACCAAAGACCCCAGCCTGCTCACCAGGCTGTGTGCTCCCCACCTCCGATCTCTGTTCCTCCACTCCTCTCCTCTCCTCTCCCCTCCTCTCCTCCACCTACCGGCCCCTTGAGAACCCGCCTTCCCGAGTGGTCATCATGCTTACAGTCTTGCTTCCCAGCAGTCTATTCTTCACTGGTAGCCAGAGGGGGCTAATCATATCAGAGTTGAGATGGAACCCTTGGTGGGTTTCCCACCTCACCCGGAGTCAGAAGCTTTGCCCACCCCATGCTCCTTCCTGCTCATGGACACACCAGGGATGCTCTCACTCAGTGCCCTCCCGCTGCTGTGCCCTCCCCCTGAAAGGCTCCTCCTCCCGAGGCCAACTGGGCTGACTCTCTCCTTCAAGTCTCTGCTCTGAACTCACACCTCCTCAAGGAGACTCACAATGACAACACCTTTCATCCCTCCTAACTTCCCTCCTTATCATGTTCTGTTTTTTCCTATCACTTTTTCTCTTCTAATATACTATAAAACTGGTGTATTTTGGTGTCTTTTTGTGTAATGTCTGTTTTGTCCACTGCTATTTCCCAAGCCCTTGGAGAGGTAGCTGGCACACAGCAGGCACTCAGTCAAAAACACATGTTGACTGAAATAGAAACTGTGATTAAAAATCTTCTAACAAACAAAAGCCCAGGACCAGATGGCTTCACAGGCGAATTCTACCAAACTTTTAGAGAAAAGCTAACACCTATGCTTCCCAAACTCTTCCAAATTACAGCAAAGGGAGGAACACTCCCAAACTCATTATACGAGGCCACCATCACCCTGATACCAAAACCAGATGAAGATCTCACAAAAAAGAAAACTACAGGCCAATATCGCTGATGAACATAGATGCAAAAGTCCTGAACAAAATACTAGCAAACAGAATCCAACAGCACATTAAAAGGATCATACACCATGATCAAGTGGGGTTTATCCCAGGAATGCAAGGATTCTTCAATATATGCAAGTCAATCAATGTGATACACCATATTAACAAATTGAAGGATAAAAACCATATGATGATCTCAACAGATGAGGAAAGAGCTTTTGAAAAAATTCAATACCCATTTATGATAAAAACTTTCCAGAAATTAGGCATAGAGGGAACCTACCTCAACATAATAAGGGTCATATATGACAAACCCACAGCCAACATCATTCTCAATGGTGAAAAACTGAAACCATTTCCTCTAAGATCAGGAACAAGACAAGGTTGCCACTCTCACCACTGTTATTCAACATAGTTTTGGAAGTTTTAGCCACGGCAATCAGAGAAGAAAAAGAAAAACAAGGAATACAAACTGGAAAAGAAGAAGTAAAACTGTCACTGCAGATGACGTAATACTATACATAAAGAACCCTACAGATGCTACCAGAAAACTAATCAATTAATTTGGTAGAGTAGCAGGATGCAAAATTAATGCACAGAAATCTCCTGCGTTCTTATACACTAATGATGAAAAATCTGAAAGTGAAATTAAGGAAACACTCCCATTTACCATTGCAATAAAAAGAATAAAACACCTAGGAATAAACCTACCTAAGGAGACAAAAGACCTGTATGCAGAAAACTAAAAGACACTGATGAAAGAAATTAAAGATGATACAAACAGATGGAGAGTTATACTATGCCCTTGGATTGAAAGAATCAACATTGTGAAAATGACTATACTACCCAAAACAATCTACAGATTCAATGCAATCCCTATCAAACCACCAATGGCATTTTTCACAGAACTAGAACAAAAAATTGCACAATTTGCATGGAAACACAAAGACCCCGAATAGCCAAAACAATCTTGAGAAAGAAAAACAGAACTGGAGGAATCAGGCTCCCGGACTTCAGACTATACTACAAAGCTACAGTAATCAAGACAGTATGGTACTGGCACAAAAACAGAAATAAAGATCAATGGACCAGGACAGAAAGCCCAGAGATAAACCCACGCAACTATGGTCACCTTATCTTTGATAAAGGAGGCAAGAATAGACAATGGAGAAAAGACAGCCTCCTCAATAAGTGGTGCTGGGAAAACTGGACAGCTACATGTAAAAGAATGAAATTAGAACACTCCCTAACACCATACACAAAATAAACTCCAAATGGATTAAAGACCTAAAGCAAAGGAGACTATAAGCAAGACAAAAAGACAACCCTCAGAATGGGAGAAAATATTGGCAAACGAAGCAACTGACAAAAGGTTAATCTCCAAAATATACAAGCAGCTCATGCAGCTCAATATCAAAAAAACCTAACAACCCAATCCAAAAATGGACAGAAGACCTAAATAGACATTTCTCCAATGAAGATATACAGACTGCCAACAAACACATGAAAGGATGCTCAACATCACTAATCATTAGACAAATGCAAGTCAAAACTACAATGAGGTATTACCTCACACCAGTCAGAATGGCCATCATCAAAAAATCTACAAACAATAAATGCTGGAGAGGGTGTGAACCCTCTTGCACTGTTGGTGGGAATGTAAATTGATACAGCCATTATGGAGAACAGTATGGAGGTTCCTTAAAAAACTAAAAATAAAACTACCATATGACCCAGAAATCCCATTACTGGGCATATACCCTGAGAAAACCATAATTCAAAAAGAGTCATGTACCACAACGTTCACTGCAGCTCTATTTACAATAGCCAGGACATGGAAGCAACCTAAGTGTCCATCGACAGGCGAATGGATAAAGAAGATGTGGCACATATACACAATGGAATATTACTCAGCCATAAAAAGAAACGAAACTGAGTTATTTGTAGTGAGGTGGATGGACCTAGAGTCTGTCATACAGAGTGAAGTAAGTCAGAAAGAGAAAAACAAATACCATATGCTAACACATATATACAGAATCTAAAAAAAAAAATGGTTCTAATGAACCTAGGGGCAGGACAGGAATAAAGACACAGATGTAGAGACTGGACTTGAGGACATGGGGAGAGGGAAGGGTAAGCTGGGACGAAGTGAGAGAGTAGCACTGACATATATACACTACCAAATGTAAAATAGATAGCTAGTAGGAAGCAGCTGCATGGCTCAGGGAGATCAGCTTGGTACTTTGCGACCACCTAGAGGGGTGGGATAAGAGGGTGGGAGGGAGATGCAAGAGGGAGGGGATATGGGGATATACATATGCATACAGCTGATTCATTTTGTTATACAGCAGAAACTAACACAACACTGTAAAGCAATTATACTCCAATAAAGATGTTAAAAATAAATAAAACAAAAAAAAATAAAAAATAAATAAATAAAACGAAAACAAAAAACACACGTTGCGAAAATGAATACACAGAGTTAACAACTTTAACATATAGAAAGTGCTTATATCTAAACGTCATCAAGAGGTAATTCACAAGAAAAATATAAGTAATGAATAAACATTAAATTATGTTCGATCCCATAAATCCTCGATTATGAATTCAAACAGAATACTTTAAGACTGCCTGTAATACCGCCATCGAGACATAAGCACCATTTACATTTTGGTGTAAAGCCTTCCAGACTTTCTTCTATTCACTTAGGCATGTGTATAAATTCTTTTACTTCTAAAATTGAGGATCAGGGGCTTCCCTGGTGGCATAGTGGTTAAGAATCTGCCTGTTAATGCAAGAGACATGGGTTTGAGCCCTGGTTGGGGAAGATCCCACATGCCGCAGAGCAACTAAGTCCGTGTGCCACAACTACTGAGGCTGTGCTTTAGTGCCCGCGAGCCACAACTACTGAAGTCTGTGCACCTAGAGCCCATGCTCCGCAACAAGAGAAGCCACCACAATGAGAAGCCCACGCACCACAAAGAAGAGTAGCCCCCACTTGCCAAAACTAAAGAAAGCCCAGCAACAAGGACCCAATGAAGGAAGGAGGGAGAGAGGGAGGGAGGGAGGCAAGGAGGAAGAAAGGAAGAAAGAAAGAAAAGGAAGAAATTAATTAATTAATTAATTAAAAATTGAGGATCCGAAATAACACCACCAAATGTCAGAGAGGGCTCAGAGAAGCAGGCATTCTCATGCACATCTTCTAACGGGAATGCAAACTGGTACAAACCTTCCAAAGAGCAATGTGGTAATCCGCAGTGGTGTTTAAAATTAAATATTCTTAACTCAGCTATTTTGATCCTAGGATTTTATCTGAATAAAATAACCTACTAGATGCAAAATGTATGTATAAATAAGGAAGTTCACTAAATTTATAATAGTAAAATTCCAATCATCTAAGTGCCTAACATGGTGCAGCCATTAACATTATGATACATACCTACATTAATTGTAATGGAAAGATGACACAATCATTAATTTTTAAAAGTTATAAACAGTACGTACAGTTTAATCCTATTATTGTTAAAAAATTAATACATATGTACATGTGCATAGAAAATAGTCTAGCAGACTAAATAAAAAGATAATCAATGTCTTACTGGGATGACAGGCCTTTGTTGTCTGCCTTATAATTGCCTGTATTTTATAATTTTTTCAATGAGCATGTATTACTCTTGGAATCAGAAAAAGATTTTGAAAGACTAAAACTGTTTGCAATTAATATCATACAAAGAAAACTGTTAAAATTCTTATAAACGATCAGAGACACAATCACGTGTTCATTTTCCACAGGACTACGTGAGACTCGCTCTTAACACAGTGAAAGCAAGATGAAGTAAGAACTCACTCATCATCCGGGAAGACAAGCTGTAACCTCTCTCTTGGTTCAGCTTCACTCTGGCTACTGGGAGACGACTCTGATGGAATTGAAAACTTCCCTTCCACTAAATAAGATGCCTGGACATCAGAATTCCTACACACAAAAATTTTGTTTTAATTGTTAATAACTAAATTATACACATTTAAAATTCACCATGACATAGGACTGTATGACTGTAAAACCAACCACCAGGGGGTAAAAACAAATAGGGTCCCCAATGTTCAAAACCATCACCTTATGTGCAAAGCACTGAAAACCTGTGCAGCAGCAGAATGTGTGTATTAAACAAGAGAGTTGTGGAAATCTTAAAGCCAAAAGTTTTTAAAGAGTTAAAACAACCCCTTCATTCCAAAGGTAAAGATGGAGCTCCATACAGAATGTTTAGGTTAGGAGGATGGGAAAGTGGTTAGATATTCAGGCATAGGTAAACTTTACAAGTTACACAAGATGAATGAACTATACACATCACATTTGGGGGTGCAGCTCAAATCACCAGCCACCAGGAGTCTGAACTAATAAAAGCCAATATACCACGGACAGAAAGACCACTGGTACGCCAAAAGGTCACTGGCGTTCAATCCCAAACCTACCCACCCACCACTGATAAGGGACAGAACAGGAAAGAGATGGTTTTATCTTCTATGTTGATTTTATATAAATGGTCATCTGCCTCAGATAAAGCTAAAGCTCAAGCTTGGCTGAAAAATTTCACAGAAGTATCAGTATATAGTAGGCTTTAAGAATCTAAAAAAAATCATCTGTTCAAACAATTCTTACCTGTTATCAGTGCTGGATCTATTTCTAGCAAGCGTTGAAACAGCAACAGGCAAGCCAAGATTTGAAGAAAGAGTGACATTTTCCAAAATCTCACTATTACCACCAAGTAATGAATTGGTTAAAAAGCTTGGAAATGACTCATCAGCTATACCTCGAAAATCTTCCATCTCACTGCAACAATAAAAGTATTCTTATAAATCATATATTACCATAAAACTTTTTCAAACGATTAAGAGTACAAGTCCCATAAATCTTAGAAAACTGATAAAATCCTTTTTTTGGAACAGCTCTAAGAGGGGATACTATAGCTGAGAATATAAACATCAAACTATCTTCTTACAATTAATATAATAATGAAACACAACAGCTTAATTTACTCTTGGATTTTTAATTTATCAAATAAAGAATCAAAGAAGGCACAACACTAATGGCATATACAGACAATTTCTGGACGTCATACAAGCTGGGCACACATTCTAACAGGGAATAGAATAAATAGAACTAGCAAAATCTAGTCCCTGATTTCAAAGATTAAGGATGAGTAAATGGTTTAAAAAGTGAATCTAGGGACTTCCCTGATGGCGCAGTGGTTAAGAATCCGGCTGTCAATGCAGGGGACATGAGTTCAATCTCTGGCCAGGGAAGATCCCACATGCCTTGAAGCAACTAAGCCCACATGCCACAACTACTGAGCCCGAGTGCTGCAACTACTGAAGCCGCGTGCCTAGAGCCCATGCGACACAACGAGAGAAGCCACTGCAATGAGAAGCCCTGCACCACAACGAAGAGTAGCCCCTGCTCGCCGAAACTAGAGAAAGCCTGCACGCAGCAACGAAAACCTGACACTGCCAAAAAAATTCAACAAACAAACAAACAAATAAATAAATAAATAAAGTGAGTCTACAGCATTCCCTGGTGGTCCAGTGGTTAGGACTTGGTGCTTTCACTGCCGAGGGCCCGGGTTCAATCCCTGGCCAGGGAACTAAGATCTCACAAGCTGCGTGGTGCAGCCAACAACACCAAAAAAAAAAAGTGAGTCTGTTCAAAGAAAAAATTTAAGTTACATAAAGTATATTTGGGGACTTCACTGGTGGCACAGCAGTTAAGAATCCGCCTGCCAACACAGGGGACAAGGGTTCAATCCTGGTCTGGGAAGATCCCACATGCCGTGGAGCAACTAAGCCCATGTACCACAACTACTGAGCCTGCATGCCACAACTACTAAACCCCACGCACCTACAGCCAGGGCTCCACAAAGAGACAAGCCACCACGATGAAGAGTAACCCCCGCTTGCGCAACTAGAGAAAGCCCACACGTAGCAAAGAAGACCCAACGCAGCCAAAAATAAATAAATAAATAAAGATTTAAAAAAGTATATTTGGCACATGGACAAGGCAAAAATGGTAAAAGTGGCGCACAAAGGCTAAGTCTGGAAAACACTGGCACAGTCTGTACTACTGATAGAGAACCTACAGTGCATGCTGGCCACTCATTCAGTGGGCCCTGATCTCAGAACTCAGGACACATTACTCAATTTTAAAAATATTTCAGAGTGCTTATCATGTAAGGGCTGTGTGGAATTCAGTGAAGAAAATAATTAAATCAGGAAAGACTCAAGAAATGTGAGGATATTGGCCCTATACCTTGAAGAATGAGCAGGACATTTCAGGCAAAGTATGAGATAAGAGGGCTTTTAAAGGTGACAAATAGGGCTTCCCTGGTGGTGCAGTGGTTGAGAGTCCGCCTACCGATGCAGGGGACACGGGTTCGTGCCCCGGTCCGGAAGGATCCCACATGCCGCGGAGTGGCTGGGCCCGTGAGCCATGGCTGCTGGGCCTGCGTGTCCGGAGCCTGTGCTCCGCAACAGGAGAGGCCACAGCGGTGAGAGGCCCGTGTACGGCAAAAAAAAAAAAAAAAAGGTGACAAATAAACATAAGCAATGGTGGAAAATTTAAATTTATTGCGTACCTACTACCTTAACTCACTTATCCTCATTTTACAAAAGAAGAAACAAACTCAGAGACTAAACTAGCTAAACTGACCCAAGTTTGTGCAATTAGTAAGATTCGCGCCCAGGTATGACTCCAAACTCTGCTCTAAGTGCTAAGGGTGTGGTGGCCATAGCAGGTGCTCCACCATATTCAGGCAACGGGTGAGTAAAACCACAGAGCCAGATCCTACAAGCCTTAAATGGTGTATTAGGAAGTCTGGCCTGATCACATCAGCTGAAAGCAGAGGAAGGGAGAGGGCTTAGCGCCTGGACAGATATTCCAAGAGCTGCCACTACTGATGAGACGGACGACAATGCAGGACTGTGCTGGGGTCGGTGGCAAATCACTGACGTGTGAGTTTAGATATTATGGGCTAATTTACTCTACAAAGTAGGAAAAGCCTTAAGACCACTAGAAACCTACTAACCTTACCTGATCACAGATGAAGGATCCACACTTCTGGCAGAAGCCAAGCCCTCCCGTTCCAACACCCGCCTCGCCTCCTCGACACTGCTGCATCTCTCGGGGCAGTCCTCCCCATGAGCACAAGAAGCCTTCCTCGACCTCAGCCCTGCTATCCCCCCACAGCTACCGCCACCTATATCCGCACTACCTCTACCACCCAGACCTCCAATACGAGTCACTACCGACCACCCAGCTCCACCCCTCATCTAAGCCCACTCCCAGCTGGCTTCCGTCCCACCGCCCCACCAAGGGCTTGTCAACATCACCACTGATCTCCCTGTTGCCAAACCCATAACCCCACGGTCAATTTTCAGTCCTCCTTGTCTTGGACCTAACAGAATCGAATTCATACTCCTTCTTCACAGAAGTACTTTCTTCACCTGGTTTCCAAAGCACCGCTGTCGGCTCTTCCTCCTCCTTCTCTCCCGGACCTCCACACAGCGAGGGCTCCAGGGCTGGCTCCTGGGTCTCCTCCATCTACCCAGCCTCTCTGGATGAGTGCCCTCAGTTGAAAGTTTTAAATCCCATATGAAACTTGTATCTCCAGCCTGGGTCTCTCCCCTGAACCTCAGATGTTCAACTACCTACCTGACATTTTCACTTAGGTATCTAACAAGCACCTAAAACATCAATCTTGATTCCATCTCACTGCAACCCCCTCAAGAAAAGCCTGCTCTTCAATCTTCCCCACAGAGAAAACGACAAGTTCATTCTCTAGTTGCTCAGATCAAACCATCAGTGTGCAATCCCTCAGCAAATCCCAATGGCTACATCACAACCATATAATCAGAACCTGCCATTTCTCACGACTCCTGGTTGCTACCGCCATGGTCAAGACACACCCTCTCCAACCGGGACCCTCCCTGCAAGAGCCTCTATCTTCCTCCCCAGACTACCCTCCACACACTCAGGTTACCCAGTCAAACAAGCCAAACACTCACTGCTTAGCTCAGAACACTCCACTGGCTTCCCATAGCACTGAGAAAGTCAGTCTTGCTGGCAACGGGGGACTGAGTAACTCTGACCTGGGACCTCCTGCTCCTCTCCTTTGCGCCCTCCACCCCAGCCACCCTGACCTTGCTGCCGTCCCTGGAACCCATGGAGGCTCCTGTGCCTTCAATTCTTTCAGGTCTTTGTGTAAATGTCCACTTTCCCACCAGCGCGTACAGTCAGGCTCGGCATGCCAATCTCCTTGCCCTGCTTCCTTTTTTCTGTAGTGCTATATAGTTCACCAGTTTAACTATATTCCCCACCCTACGTTAGAATTTAAAGTGCCATGAGGGCAGGGACTTGACCTGTTTTACCAGTGAATCTAGAGCAGTGCCTTGCACAGAGTAGACCCTCAATAAATTTGCTGAATGAATGAAGATTTTCAAACTGGGTCAAACCCAGCAAACTTATCACCAGCTATCACATAAGCACCCTCCTCTCAGACCACAGCCCAGTGTTTTCCTCTCTTTGACATGTCTAACTATCTACATTTCCTCTTCTCGATTTCTACAAACACTTTCAAACTCTCCCACACCAGGACGCAGGAGGTGGAAAACCTATCCCCACCCTTCCTGTGCACCCCTGCACCACCTTCTCACCCTCTTTTCACAGCCAAGCATCTCACCTGACAGCCTCCCCTTCCATGTTAGACACACCCAGGATCCTGACCTCAGCTCTGTCACGCAGTGCACATCTTACACAGACAAATCTCAAACTCAAATGCCTTCAGGAACACGCACCGTCAGACAACAGGAAAATACAGACTCCACCTGAACCCATTTAAACACAGTAAAAACACTGTTGCCAATCAAAACACGTCTAGTGGAGCCTATTCCTAAGGGCAAAACAGGCCTTGTCTAAAACAATCCCTGAGTCATTCTACATCTTTCTGACTCTACTACCATCCTACCCTACTGAAAAACCTCCTAACCAGTCTTCACAGTCCAATTCTTGCCACTCTACAATTAATTCTCCACATGGCAATCAAAGGGATCGTAAACCATAAGCCAGGTACCATACTCTTCCTGAAAACTTCAGTGAGCCACCTCATCTGCACACCCCAGCCTCACTCACCACATAACGGCTTTTCTGTTCCTATAATACTGAAGCCCATCCCCACCTCGAGGCCTAGAATACTATTCTAGATGTCTGTACAGCTAGCTCCTTCCTGACATTCACCTCAATTCAAAGCTCACCTTCTAAGAGAGTTGATCCCTTATTATGAAGTCAAATGTACCCTAGAGTCCATGGTCATTTTAATTTCTGCCAGCACTGATCACTGTCTGTTTTTGTATTTGTCTGTCTTCTTCCACTAAAAAGATTTCTCCCTAAGAGCGGAAACTTTGCCTATCTGTCCATCAATCTTTCAACTCCTGCACAGGGTACTTCCCTGGTGGTCCAGTGGCTAAGACTCTGCACTCCAAATGCAGGAGGCCTGGGTTTGATCCCTGGTCAGGGAACTAGATCCCGCATGCTGCAACTAAGACCCGGTGAAGCTAAATATATAAATAAATAAATATTTTTTAAAAATTAAATAGGGCTTCCCTGGTGGCACAGTGGTTAAGAATCTGCCTGCCAATGCAGGGGATACAGGTTCGAGCCCTGGTCTGGGAAGATCCCACATGCCGTGGAACAACTAGGCCCGTGAGCCACAACTACTAAGCCGGCGCATCTGGAGCTTGTGCTCCGCAACAAGAGAGGCTGCGATAGTGAGAGGCCCGTGCACCGCGATGAAGAGTGGCCCCTGCTTGCCACAACTAGAGAAAGTCCACGCACAGAAATGAAGACCCAACACAGCAAAAATAATAAATTAATAAAAAATAAAATAAAATAAATTCCCACACAAGTCTTCCAAGTAGCCTCCGCACATCTAGTCTTGTAGTTACTAAGTTACTCATTCACTTACAAATATATAATACCACATCAAAATGTATACCATATCTTTAAGGGTTATCTCCACTTAGAAAGAATCAAATCTAAGAAAATCCAGATATCAAGCAAAGATCATTCATGCAACAATCATTATCAAAAACAAACGGTGAAAGACACTCTGCCTGGCTGTGTGAAGCAACAATAAATAAGGTGGCTCCCCTCAGAAAGCTGACAATCCCTACCCACTATGATACAGTACTAAGTGCAGGAATAGAGCTTTGCTGTGGGTGCAATAACACAATCCAGGGGAAGATTCCTCCAGATGTAATCTACCGCCCAGTCTCTCTTTTCCAGAAAGGACTACACTTGTTCTAAGCCATCTATGGACATGCCACATTCCTAAAGTTTTTCTAGAAGGGAATATGCCCTAACTTCCGTCCCTATTGCATTACCCAGCCCTCCTCCTCATCTAAAACGAGGACAATACAATATTATCTTTCCTTTTACTGCACTTGAACTAAGCAGCCAGCTTTGGGATTCCTCTTGGTATGTCCTTAAAGCAGTAACTTCAAAACATCCTGCTCGAGTTTACTGATATTTAATTGCTTTAATTTCATGCCTGGGTACATAAAATATCATCTGCTGTAGTTGTCGACTGGAAGCCTACGTGCACAACTGAACACACTTAAAAGTATGAGCTGTGGGAAAAAGCCAAAGTCAAACTTCCCCAACGTTCTAAGACACGCTTTACCATTAGGTAGGCATCTAGCATAACAGTTTTCAAAACTTACCGTAAACTGCCCTAAAAACTGGAATCCGGAGAAAAAGTTGACCTTGGAGCAGTAAAAACTCCAGTCTAATGACCTCAAAATGATAACAGCGAGTGAAAACACTGTCATGAAAACAGCCGCCCTCCAGGCCACGGCCTCGAAAGGGACCTCATGCTTCAGCGAACAAAGTCTGCCGTCGGGAAAAAACAAAAGCAAAGCGACCTCAAACACTGTCACCTTTCCCGTTTTTCCGTGAAACGACCCGCAAGAGGCCGGGAGCCACGGTGACGCGGCCGCATCCGCCGGTCAGCAGCGCGTCACCCCCGCCCGGCCCGGCCCGCGAGCGGGGAGCGCCGCGTTGGGGAGACAAGGACCAGGACCCGAACAAAAGACCCGAGTCCCGGAGGCCCCGCTCTCACGGCAGCCCGACTCGCCCGCCCCGCCCCCCGGCGACCCCTCACCGAGCCCGCGACGCTGGCCGCGAGCGCCCAGCCGGCAGAAAGTCCGCGAAAGAGAGGTCCGGTGTCCACCGCCTCTGCCAGTGCGCGTGCGCGCGTCCCCACACGGCGGCCGGCCGTACCGTGCGCCCCTGGGGTTTACGTCGGTTCGCTACACGGACCGAGGGGCGGGAACTCCAAGCCAGCTTTGGATTGGACGGCGCGAAGGGACGAGCCCGCTGATTGGACGAGGGCGGGCATCCCGGATTTGAAGCGGGAAGCCGCGCCCGGCCGGAGGCGCCGCGCCTGGCGCCTCGCCCACTGGAGGACGCCACGCCTCTCTTACCTGGTGCTGCAGAGCAGCGGCACTCGCCTAGAGCACAGAGAACTACTTCGGGTGGACCAGGCATCTGACACACCCCGAGTTCGGAAGTGTTGGCACTGTCCCTACGGGAGCGGATGCTGACGTGTGGTCACCTGCCGCACGTTTACACTGACAGTGCTGCGGTTAGGAAGTCATCCCCGGGGCCCGCGCTACACCAAGTCGCCCATGGGGCGCAGTAAGGTTGGTTCCGGGTGAAGAGGGGCGAGGAGATGAGACGGTACGTCCCTAATTATCTTCCTCTATTTCCCGTTCTCCTTAGGCCACGAGTCCCATCACCAACGCCTGCTCACCACGAGGTCCTAACTACTGCTTTACTGAAACCACACCTTTCACTTTTCTTTACCTCAGAATTTCTTCCCTACAGTTCCTCTTTAACAAAGTTAACTCTTTAACTGAATCCATTGAATAGCTGTTGAATGTTGACGATGCACACTTGGGACTTCAACAGTCCCTACTCCTCATTTTAGCCTGGTAGGAAAAGACATCTGCTTATCACAACTTTCTACCTCCTCCAAAATATTGCTCAACAATCATTCCTGGATGCCCTCTTCACTCTCTTCCTTTCTGCCTTTGGAAACTCTGCATCTCTCTGCAAAAAATAAAACACCCTGGCTTCCCTGGTGCTCAGTGGTTAAGAATCTGGTTCGAGCCCTGGTCCAGGAAGATCCCACATGCCACGGAGCAACTATGCCCATGTGCCGCAACTATTGAGCCTGCGCTCTAGAGCCCACGAGCCACAACTACTGAAGCCCGCGCGCCTAGAGCCCGTGCTCTGCAACGAGAAGCCACCACAATGAGAAGCCTGCACACCGCAACAAAGAGTAGCCTATGCTCTCTGCAACTAGAGAAAAGCCCACGCGTAGCAACAAAGACCCAATGCAGCCAAAAATAAATAAATAAAATTTTTAAAAAATGAGTAAGACACGCACCCTTCCTTGGTTCCATTTTATCAAAGACCACTCTGTCTCTCCTATCCTTAACTGCCTCCTTTCACACCTCATTGTCACTCATTCTGTTTCTGGCTTGGCCCCGAGTACTACTTCCACACTTGTTTTAGTTTATCAGGACTGGCCTCCTGTCAAACTCAGTGATGTCTCCGCAGTTCTCTCGACACCTCTTCTTGAAACCTTCCAGCCTTGGCATTTAACCACGCCTGTTCTACCTGTGTCCACACTCAATGAACACAGATTAAATGGCGAAAATCTCAATATTTTCTGAATCTTGAAAAACAAATCAAATCCTTAGCTCTAGAGCTGAAAGGATGCTGTTTGAGTGTAATGAGCAACGCTCTGCCTACACCATGGCCACACGCTGGCAGTGAATTGCTGGAATGTGTCCACTGTTCCAGACTGTCACTCACCCTGAATCCCTTGAACCCAACTCACTGTCCTTCCTTCATAAAGATCAAGTGACTGGAGGTCTCCCCATGGCACCCAGCAACCTGACAGTGACAGGGATCTACACTCCAAAGTATTAGCAGGAAAAGAGCCTTCACTGTGATGCCAGACTGTCCAAATCTCAATGCTCTCACTTCCTAACTGTGCAGCCTCGTACAAAGAGCTTAAACCTGCAGGTGTCCTCATCTGTAAAATGGGGATAATCAGAGCACTTGCCTCAGAGTTTGCTGTGAGGATGAAGTCAGTTAACTTGCATCTAGAAGAGCACTGGCACGTGGAGGCACTCAACAACATCAGCTATTATCTGACCAACTGAAAAGGAAGAAATAGTGAATTCCAAATCTCCAATTCCAGGAAGAGCTTGAAGTGGCCCCATGGCCAAGGGTACCTTCCAGGGAATTAGAAGAGACACCTGTCCAGTTAGGAAAGGCGGACGTCTCACATGGCTTCCCTTTACCAACTGCTCTGAGTGGTAACACCTCAACCTCCAATATCCAGCACCTTCTACAGTGTGACCACAAGGTACGCATCCAGGTTAATCTCCCACTAGCTCCCCAAATGAACCTTGTTCTTTCATTGGACTAAAACTTAATCCTCTGCCTGCACACGCCCTGTCCTCTTCTACATTTGGGCCATCACCCTGGACTCCGCCCTCTTCCACTGTAAGTACTCCAGCATGTCACAATCCCACATTCCTTCCAAATCCTGCTGACATATAAATCACTTTCTTTAATGCCTCCTGTACCGTTCAACCTTTTTTATGAAGCTGAATCCTCACTACCCTTTGTAAATTCTGTAAATGCCTTCTCCCACTAGAATGAATGTGTGGCGACTACCTTTCTGGTTTTTTTTACATATCCCAAAGTGTTTAGCACAGTATCTTGCATATAGAAGATGCCCAATGTTCACTAAATGGGAGGGCCTGTCTCAATTCATTACCCCATCCTACCCCACATACCTCGATAATGATTGAAATCTAAAAGACTTGAATTCTTAATTCTCAGCTAGATCCAGACTTAAAGTGAGACCTCTTGCTTTGAAACTCGACAAGTCTACCGGTCTAAAACAAGTCCTTTAACAGAAGGAAGACCTTGCCTTAAATTAAAATACAATATACTTTATAAGCTCTTTATCCTTTGCATGTTAAGAAGCTCTAGGGGTTTGACAGGAAAGTGTCTATTGATAGGAGAGTGTCTTTGAAAATTAGATTGTAAATTATAATATATATTTATAACAACTATACCATCTGTGTGATCAGCTGATAGACATACGAAATGCTGTTCAAATAGCAGTTCAAATGTCAAGTAGACATTTGTTGATTCTAGATGTTAGTCTCCATACTAACTTTCTACCTTCTAAATAAATGCCATGATCATCCCCTAATTTCTGATTGTTTGGATCTTTTTTTTAGCAATATGATATTTTAAGGAGATATAAATAAGCTTTACCAACCATCAAATAAACTACATTCTATTTTTATATGGCAACAGATTCATATCTTTAAAAATATATTTTATTAAATAATCTACTTGGAGAATAATTACAAAAGCTTTAAACAATAATTCCAAGTAGTGAAAGGCAGTTTCCTTTAAAAGAAAAAAAAAAAAGACCAAACAGTCCATAATATGTTTTGCTGCTTTATACACAGGAATGATTTATTTTACAAACTAGTCAGTTGCAACATTAGCCTGTAAAAATCAAAAACATTTTTTATCATGTCTCAAAGGCAAAGTTAACTCTATAACGATATGCTTTCACA
Source organism: Phocoena phocoena (assembly GCF_963924675.1). Lineage (NCBI taxonomy): Eukaryota > Metazoa > Chordata > Mammalia > Artiodactyla > Phocoenidae > Phocoena > Phocoena phocoena. The sequence goes on along the minus strand of NC_089231.1, from coordinate 62,523,463 downwards.
TTAACCAGTATGACAAACCATAAGAAACTTAACGCCATAACAGTTCAAAATAAAATGTACAGAACAGGCACTTTGAAGTCAGCTATTGTGTGTAACTCTCACAGTTAATGTTATGTGTACACATCTCATATTTCATCAAAGGTTATCAACCAATGAAGCAAATATTCCTTTGATGCAGAAGCACAAACACATTTAGGTTCCAAACACCATGTTCTGGTTTTAATACATGCAAGACAGACCCTAAATTAGAAAAATCTTCTGAAAGAAAATGAAGAAAAACAAAAAGCCAGGAATGAAAGCATTTACAAGCACTTGAATAAGGCCTTTAAGTGTTAAATCAGTGTTTTTTAAACCCCTTCATTCTCAGGTAAGGGATTAAGAGGCCGAGAGAGAGATCGTCTGCGAGGGTGAGGATACTGGAGGCTGGCAGTGTCAGCATCGCAAGAGTGCTCTATCAGAGGAGGAGGAGGAGGAGGAGGAGGAAGGAGCTGGGCATAACTGGACCATCTCGATCCAGCCCGTGGGGAATCCAGAGGGGGAAAGAAATACCTGAAACAATGAAGACAGGAACAAAACACCAAAACAAAACAAAAACAACAGAAAAAAAAAAAAAAAAGAAAAAACAGAAGAAAAAGAGAAAAGTAGTAAATACAAAGAGAACCAAAGAGGAAAAAACACATGCTAGAAAAAAAAGCTTTACTATATTCATGCCAAAACTAACGGAACATAATAGCAAAATCAAGACCCTTACTCAAATCAGGCTCACTTAAGCAAGTATAGAAACTTGAAAAAAGAAATACAATCTGTTAAAACTTAAAATGTTAAAAAAAATTATCAGTATGAATGTTACAAAAAAGACATTAATTTTATAATTTAAAACATTTTCTAGTCTCTCAAAAACATATTGATGCTCTCCTGTAATTTACAAATCAAATAAGCTTTTTCTTTAAGCAACACTTCACTTGTAGCAGCAGCACATTTTTTAGTGCATACATGATACTGAGGACCAATTCAGATAGACTTTCACATAGTATGGCCAGCTATTGCAACATACTTTTGAAGAAACACAATCTTTGAATGTACTTAGATGTTTTTCTGCAAAAAGACTAGTACAAAATTTTGATAAGTAAAAGGGCTCAAAAATATGTCCTATTGTTATTCTTCTGCCATTTTAAAACTTACCCGTAATACTTTAGCATTTTCTCAAAAAAAGATTTATAGCTTTGTTATCAGAGGATATGAACTAAATGAAGCAGCCAACAAAATTAAGAAAATCCTGGGACATGGAATGTGGAGGTTAACATGCATGCACAATTTTAGCAGAGTTTTATCTGCTTCTTATACTATGTTTCCAAATTTTTACTTGAAGGAAAACTTAAGCCATGAAATCACACCATAAAAATATACAAGCACATATTAGAAACATTTATCTCTTTAGTGAATATGAACTGAAAACTTACAAAGATGTTTTCATTTTACTTCTAAATTATAAATGAAGCAATACCAAATGTTTGGCTACAAACTGTACAGTCAAGTTACTTTCACTACTACTTCTCTCACTCCTTCACTAATACTTTTTAAACATTACAAAGAAATAACAGAGTTGTACTGAATAATATCATGTATAAACCAATTCTACAAAAGGTAAACAAATTAGCACTCAAAACAATCTTTATGAAAAATATTCAATCTTCAAATTAAAATTATAAAAGTTCATTTTAGCTTACTGTTTTAGAAAATAAAAGACATAAGTCTATATATAGTCTCCAGATGGAATAAAGTGATACCTTCCCTCCTCCCAACTAGCAATGAGGATGGTAACAATCCTTTAATTTTAAAACCCATGTTCATTTCAGAAACATTTCAAAAAATTGTTTTGGTGACAATGTCTCAACAAAAAGCCTCTCCATTTATATTTCAGAAGTTTCAAATAATGTCAATAAACTGGCTAGCACAAAAAAAAATGATATACACTGTATTTTTAAAGGCCTTTTGGACTGCGTTTAGTAGTAAGCAGGCTGTTGGTGTATCTTGGGAGAGGTCAAACGGCGCTGGGGAAGGGGAAAAGGAGCTTGCTTCCCATTCCTGTGTGCATGCAACAAGCAGCAAAACAGCAAAGTTACTCCAGTTAGCTGGTACTCAGCTGTGCTTTCTGTTAAAGGACATAATACAAATGGAGAAGGGAAAATGCATCACAGATCTAACACACATGGTTATTGGCACAATAAGAACACATCAAAACTTCAAAGCTCTTTACAAAAGAAAATGTGCAGTACAGGCAGCAACTAAAAACCAGATTTTTTAAAAAAAAATTAACACTAGTATCTTTGCTTCATGAAATAATCTTTATAATCTGATATCTTCTATGGTGACCTGAAGTTGTTTTCATGCAAATACTTAAAAAGCAGGACTCCTTTATAAAAATATAACAATACAAAAATAGTTGAGGAGGGCTTCCCTGGTGGCGCAGTGGTTGAGAGTCTGCCTGCCGATGCAGGGGACACGGGTTCGTGCCCCGGTCCGGGAAGATCCCACATGCCGCGGAGCAGCTGGGCCCGTGAGCCATGGCCGCTGAGCCTGTGCGTCCGGAGCCTGTGCTCCGCAACGGGAAAGGCCACAACAGTGAGAGGCCCGCATATCGCAAAAAAAAAAAAAAAGTTGAGGAAATTTAAAATACAATTCTCTTCTTTCATTTAAGTTGACAACAGGACAACCACGTGACAGTTTGTTAAGGCTGTGCTTTGAAGTTTCCTAAATAGTATTCCAAATTATTCACAAAGGCATATTAAAATAATTTTACCTTACAAATTCACAATTGAAATTTGAATATGAAAACAAAAGGACAACTCTTTAGATAACATTAAACATTCTTTGAGAATCTAAAATATACTAAAAATTCTAAAAATCAAGAACTCAGAATTTACCATATCCTCTTACAATCTCCATGAAAATTTTAAACACACACACAAAAAACATTTAATTTACTCACTTTTACAAAGCCTTAGTTCGTGTGTTTTATTTAAAATTTCAGTTTAACCTGACTCAAAGGCCACCCTACCAGCACTAGCAACACTAATGCTCATCTGGGACTACGATCCTCAGTACTGTCCCAAACTTCCTCTTCATCTCATTACTTCAAAGTTATATATGTTTCTGGAAGACCACTAAATTTCAGCATATAATTGAGTTTGTTTAACGGCCTCAGAACCTACCTGTAAATATTATGACCAAGTAATAAGCCAAATACAGAGCTACCAAAGTGCCTCCTTCTCTTCTAGTGCCACAATTATGTGTGAATTTCTTGATTCAGTCTTAAAATCCATGAAATAACACACCTTCAGTATGGCTACCAGAATGATTTAAAAAGAAGATAATTTCTAGTTTTCTCACAAAACAGCCTACCTGCCAGCAGAAGATCCATTTAATGAATTCTGAAGATTTGGTATATTTGAACCTAGAGAAGGATTTGAGTTTCCCTGCTGAGAGCTCCCATTGACAGGGCTCCCATTACCTTTCAGAATACCAGTACACTTCCAGTTGTCCATATAATTAGCTGAAAGGAAAATGGTCAAACTCATTAACATGACTAATAACCTATGTTCCAGGGCACAAATCTACAATTAAAGAAATAAAAGAGACCTACAGGCTACATATCTCTCAGGATAAATGGTAAAGACATTTTTTTAAATGAAACACATATATCTCAATTTTAACAATTATTTTTTGAAGTTTTTAAAGAAATACTAATTGAAAAACAAAGCTCTCACCACCCATTTCCTTTCCTTACTAGATAAATATTAACAGAGACAATTCTCTAAGCTACCACATTATTACATTAAGTTAATATCAAAATAAAATTCTGTCTTCATTATAATGGATTTCAGTTCTGATGTGTGGGTAACGGAGTCACCTTCTCGGTTAAGCGAGTACAAGTCAAGTCCTCATGGATGTAGGTAATAGAACCTCTGGGGTTTGAGTGGCTTATCCAACTTGGTCTAATTGTTTGGATGCAAAACTGGTCACTGCAGACACTGAGCTCAGGAAATCCAAGTTAGGCAGAACAGGGCAGCAAAGACCCTGAGGAAAGGGACACCTGGGCTGGTTCTACCACAGCCTAAAGCTGACCATAGGAGACTCAGCCAAACTGCAGTTTGGGAACAGTAACTCCTCAGGGGAAATGAACGAAGCTGTAACTTCGAATCCTAAAGATGGGACGCTACCGACTAGAGTGGTACACAGAGCCAGTGGATAAACATCCGTGGAGAAGTACAGACCATGCCACAGCACCCACAGTCTGTGTCGACCGTCCAGACCACCTTCTCTGCTTGGCATTTGTAAGAAACTTTTAGAATCAGTGGCCTCAAGATTCTCTAACTTTTGGGAGCTGTAGAGAAGAAGTGGGGAAGATACTGGATTTTTCTTCTCTTAAGGGCTTGTTGGCTAAAGCAATTGTTTAATCAAATAAGAGATGACTATATCCTGAGTTTGTAGAGAAGTCCCACAAGTTACACACATAGCAAATGGTATCTTTGGAGGTAGTGTATATTCTGTTACAGTTAGTTTTACTTTGTTCCACATGGAAACGTAAACAATTCAATTAGTCAATTACTGCTATGAACTAGGTAAAATGACAAAGATTCAACACAATATGAGACATTAATTTAAAAGTAACTGTAGAAAGATAATTTTTTTCAAAATACTTCAGAGTTTACATTTCTAAGTGAAAATTCTAAAGTAGCATCATAAAGCAACAATTCCTCCAATGAAATCTTACCTTTCCACAACCTGACACAGCCATCATCTCCTGAAGATGCCAGCACTGTCCCTGTTATATTCCAACTCACTCGCCAGACCTGAGAATTATGATTATCAAACTGAGCCACTATATGGATTTCAAATTTTGTTGGCCCACCAGAGGAAGTAAGTTCTTTCCTGTTAATAAAAAATTTTTCCTGAGGAATTCTGAGTGTACACACACACACACACACACACACTCACTGTTCTAAATTAAAAAATACAAATGGTCTCACATACACGCCATATCAATGTCATATCCATACCTGCCCCCCAACCTCCATAGCTTACTGAGAGATGGGCCATGTCACTTTCACTTGATTCCCCAGTACCTGGCATGATCCTACCACATAAAAGATATTAAGTGACTAAAGAGGATTTTATTCCCCCCAAAAGGCTGAGGAATAAAAGAGATGACAATGATTAATTTCAAAAGAAAAAGTAGTAGAAAGGGAAGAACAGGAGAAGAGAAGGAAAAAAGAACAGAAACTCACAATTCCAAAGTTAAAGCTAAACAGATTATTCAAAAGAATGTCTCAGTTCTAATTTAATTTTCCCTAAGTAGACTGCCACCTCTCATTCCTTCAAACATTTATAGAGTGCAATTATATTCAGAGGATCCAATTCATTTTAGTATCTGCCTAAATAAAACACAACTAAGAAAACATAAATCTCCTCTCTTGGTCTTCCCTGGTGGCACAGTGGTTGAGAGTCCGCCTGCCAATGCAGGGAACATGGGTTCGTGCCCCGGTCCGGGAAGATCCATTCTTCAGATCACTGTTGCCTCTACACTCTCCTCCACAAATGAAAATAAGCAAGAGGTAAGAGAACTTTCAAATTAGTAATTGTTTCAAAAACTCACCTCACAGGCTTTAATGTAAAAATTCTCACGTCTTTGGTTGCTATGGCAAGAATGTGGAAAGACCGTCCCAAGTTTGGAGCAAAGGCAATATCGTGGACAGGATCTGTGACTGTCAGGAGGGTTTCAGCTTTTGCATATTTCCTAAATGAAAAAACAATTTACATTAGAATTATCAGAAATGAAAATTTTAAAAATCCACATGTCTAGGTATCTCCATTTTCTCCATCTTGCTCACAATGAAGTAGTGTTTATCTCTGCAATATATAATATGTCCAGCCCCATTCCCCAGAAACTGTGAATGTGACCTATCGGAAAGGGCATTTGCAGATACAATTAAGGATCTCAGGATGAGAGAGAAACAGACACTAGAGAAGAAGCCACGTGAAGACACAGGCAGAGATTGGAGTGATGCAGCTCAGCCACGGAACTCCTGGAGCCTCCAGAAGCTGGAAGAGACAAGGAAAGAGTCTGAAAGCAGCACAGCCCTGACAACACGTTGATTTCAGATTTCTGGCCTCCAGAACTCTGAAAAGAAACATCTCTTTTAAGCCACCAGTTTGTAGTAATTTGCTTTGACAGCCCTAGGAATGTAATATCACCTCCCACATTTCTTCCTTTAATTTTTTTTTTAGTTTAGCTTAAAACAGAGTAACTAAAACTTAATTCGAATGAGATCTTGATTTGTTAGCCATTAACATCTTTTTTAAGAAAAAGGGTACCTGAATTCCCTAAAATTTGAGTGTAAAGAAAAAAGTTAAGCTGACAACAGCAAGAATTGAATTTTTTAAGTGATGATAAAGGAAGCTACAACAAAGTCTATTTCCACACCTCGGGAGTGTTAAACTACCATCTGATCCTGTTATTCTCCAACTGAGAAGCCTTTCAATGGCTTCACATTACCCTTAAGATAAAAATTAAACGTTGAACAGTAGGTCTTGCAGGTATAAGCCTTCCAGATTTCTCATCACACTCCCTTTTACCTATTATGTTCCAAACACAGTGAAAATATATTGGCTCTCTCTCAACACATGCAGTTTTCTCCATCTGGAATGTTTTGCCCTCTTTGTCTGGCTAACTTCTACTCATTCTATGGGTCTCCTTTTTTTTTTTTTTTTTTTTTTTTTGTGATACGTGGGCCTCTCACTGTTGTGGCCTCTCCTGTTGTGGAGCACAGGCTCCAGACGCGCAGGCTCAGCAGCCATGGCTCATGGGCTCAGCCGCTCCGCGGCATGTGGGATCCTCCCGGACCGGAGCACGAACCCATGTCCCCTGCATCGGCAGGCGGACTCTCAGCCACTGTGCCACCAGGGAAGCCCTATGGGTCTCCTTTTGAATGAATCTTCCTGGCCCCCTCCCCCTAAGCATAATCTCTGAACATCCTGATTCTCCCAGTTTATAAAATTCATCACCATTTTTCACCTTTTTTTTGTTTGTTTTCCCTTCATGATGGTACATACTGGGAGATCAATTACCTTTTCCTCTACACCACTCAATTTTATATTACCAGAGCAGAGAACTTAGCGTATCATAGGAAATCAGTAAATATGTGACAAATAATGCATAACTGAGTTAATGAATAAAGAAATAACATTTTAAAAAATTAAATGCAATTCAGAACAATAACTTAACCAAAGCAGTACTGACCTGGTGTTTTCATTATATTCGAAAATCTGAACCTTGGCCATTGCGTTTGGGCTGCTGTCATCACTTCCTACAGCGATCATGGGGGAATGAGCACGAGAGCTAGAAAGGAAAAGTATAAGATATTTTACATAATTATAAAGTTAATGCACATTTAGTTCAGAGAATTAAAAATGCATTCAGCAGCCATGCAACCCACCAGTCAGCGTGTCACTCTGGACTAGACCCCTGCCACGCCTGGCACCACACACCCAGGAGGGGTACCCCTGAGTTCTCAGCCTGGGGACTGAGGACACTGGGCTTTCACCTTGTTTTTAACCACATTTTCTTATGGCTTAGAAAGTAGTCCTTTTCCCAAAACAAAAGGCTTCAAGCTGTCAATAGATTTTTTTTTTTTTTAAAGACACTTAAGAGGCGTTAGAATTTTTCTTTCTAAAAGTTCTGGTCATTAACTATAGAATGAAAAGTAATTTTACGGTGACCAAATTCATGGCAAAAAGATTTTTATGTGCTTCGTACAAAAAGAACCCCACCCCGATGGAGAAGGAAAAGTAGAAAAAGACCACCCTCAGGAAGGCATGCCTATCATTCTCTAGTCTCCAGACTCATTTGTGGTCAACGGCGTTTTGACAAAGGCAAAAGATAAGCAATTAAGAGAGTGAACTCTACTGAGGTTGACTCTAGGTTGAATCTTTTTTTTCATTTCTATGTCTAATGTCCTAGATATTGATTTCCTTTGCCTCCCCCATCCAGATTAAGTAATACCTCTATGAACATGACATAGAGGTATTGTTTAACCTTTGATCTTGATATTGTGATCTGCCAATTTCATAAAGCTGAAAACAAAATGCGATAATTTTTAAAAAAAGGTTTAGGTGTTTATTACTAAAGCATCTGATAACGACATCACCTAATATAAGGAAAAAACCAGGTAGGGACTTCCCTGGCGGTCCAGTGGTTAAGAATCCACCTTCCAATGCAGGGGACACAGGTTCGATCCCTGGTCGGGGAACTAAGATCCTACATGCCTTGGGGCAACTAGCCCACGTGCTCTGGAGCCTGCACGCCACAATTAGAGAGAAGCCCAAGTGCTGCAACTAAGACCTGACGTGGCCACAAATAAACAAACATTTTTTTTAATTAAAAAAAAGAAAAATACCAGATAAACTACAAAGTGCTATAGTAATAAAATAAAATTACAAGTTACTTATTATAATTCTTAGCTATTCAAAGGGATGTAAATTATAGTAATTTCTATATCTCACAAAATTTCTTTTTTCAATGTTCCACAAATGTATTTATTTGATCAAGGACAAGTACATTTACAGTAATATATTCTAAAATTACTGAAAATATAAATTTTTAAAATATTCTAAAAAATAAATTGTGAAACATCCAGACAACAACCTGAATTGAGGATTATCTCATTTGTATATCCATAAATAAGATGATCACATTTAAACCATTTTCCAAATATGACTCGTAATTAAACAGTGAGCAAAACCATCCAACTCTCTGACTGAATACAGGAGACTGATCACCTGCATCTCCTTCCTACGCCTCCATGGAAATGATGAAAAAATAACACTGTAACAGTGCAGAAATCAGAATGTGCCATCAGAAATCATGAAATCTGGAGGATTCCAGGAAGCAAAAGGAGATCAGACAGTTAAAATGCTAAGGGAAAAAGAGCTCAACAACTATCATTAAGGAGGAAATTCTAGCAGCTCCAACCTCTAATCAATAAGTAAATAACAAATCAATCAATCAACCAATAGTAATGAGTAATGGGGCAATCATGAATTGATTCATTTAATAATCTGCAATCAGAAGACCCCCATGGCTGGCAGCTGACTCTGCTCTAGGCTAAATAAAATCTGAGAAGGATCCTAGTGAGATGATTAGAACTTATGAGGAGAGATATGAACTTGAAATAAAGTAGCACTGCAAAGCTGGCAGGGAGAGGGACAAGAAAGAAGAAAATACATTAAAGTACTCTATCCCCCAAGTCAAAACCTGACTTTGGCAATTTGGGGGTAATGCCCACCTGCCAGCTCCCTCTTGGTCGCCCTACAAGGAAACCCTGCCAAATCACTCCACCTACTTAGTCAAAACTCAACCAACCCCCTAAGTAAGAGAATGAGCTGTTAAGAAAACAGAGCATCTAACAGGAGAAAAATACCAACACCAGTTCTCTCTAGCAGCCATCACAGTCTCCTGTTCACAAATACATGAGCAAAGACTAACATGCACTTGAGAAAAAGAAGGAGTGTGACAGTTAAAGACCAAGGCATACAAACAGTTCTTTGAGGAAATAGATCTTTGAGAAAATATAAAACAGCCTACAGTCCACATCATATGCAGATTCTACATTTGTAAACTGACCTACTTGCTAAAATTTATTTGCAAAACCAAAAATCCAATACTTGGGGCATTCATGGGCCTTCCTGTTTCAGCTTTATGCTGAAAACCAGTGTCTGCTTTGCACTCTATTTACCATCATGTTTTCTGCATTTTTGTTCTTTGTGTTGATGATTTCACTGTTTAAAATGGCCCCCAAGCTTCCCTGCTGGCGCAGTGGTTGGGAGTCCGCCTGCCAATGCAGGGGACACAGGTTCATGCCCCGGTCTGGGGGGATCCCACGTGCCGCGGAACGGCTGGGCCCACGGGCCGTGGCCGCTGGGCCTGCACGTCTGGAGCTTGTGCTCCTCAACTGGAGAGGCCACAGCGGTGAGAGGCCCGTGTACCGCAAAAAAAAAAAATGGCCCCCAAGCGCAGTGCTGACGTGCTGCCTTGTGTTCCTAAGTTTAGCAAGAAGGTCATGATGTTCCTTATGGAGAAAATACCTGTTAGATAAAAACTGCATTCAGGTATGAGTTAGTGTTGTTGGCTGAGTTCAATGTTAATGAATATATGCTAAATAAGGTGGCTTTAGACAGAAAGACACATAAAACAAGGTTAAGTACTGATCAGTTAACAAAAATGTGATCAGAGGCTGGTAGCACCTAACCCTGTATTTCCCCTGGGAGGGGTGGCTCAGTATTAGCTAATTCAGTTTTGCAGCAACTTGATAGAACATAACTACTGCAAAAAAGGAGACTTGACTGTAAATCAAAAAACATAAAATTTTTTAAAATTTTAATTAGGATCCTCAGAGAAATGTTGTATCCATGTAACAAAAACTGACAGGCATAAAAAAGGAGTTATCAGAGAAAAAGAAAGACTTCTTAACAATTAAAAATGATTGCCACTCCCCCCAACCCCCAACATCACTGGATGGTATAAAATGTACACCTGAAGAACAAGTTGGAGATCTGGAAGACAGAGTAGTAAATCTCCAAACAATTTTAAAGAAATAGAGAGTAAATCCAAGAATAATCAAAGATGAATTCCAGAAGGACAGAATCGAGAAAACAGAAGGATAAATTATCAAAGAATCCTAAAATATCCCCAATCTGAGACAAGGACCTTCTTCACCTTAAAAGGGACCACTAAGCATCAAGCAGGATGAATTCAAAAAAGACCAACATCTAATAGTGTATGTCTGGATTTACTTAAAAATAATCCAGTTTTTGTTTTGTTTTGTTTGTGAAGGTGGGGAGGCATATACAGATTAAACAAGAGTAGCTTTGAATTACTGTAGCTGGGTGATGGATATTTGAGGCTCTGCCTATTATATACTTTTAGTATATTTGAAATCTTCCCTAACAGAAAAATGTTTTAAAAGAAAAAACACTTGGAAACATCCTGGTATATAAATTTTAGAATTCTACTACCTTAAACCCATACAAAGCAATTCCAGGAGTTTTAATTACCCAAGTGTGAAAGGCAAAACCAAAAACCTTTCAGAATACACTTGACAACATCAAGGTGGGGAATTTTTCAAATAAAAAAACAAAAAGCACTATAACAAATATAGAAAGACTGTTAAGTGTGGCTATATTAAAATTCAGAACTTTCTGCAGACTATCAAAAGTCATGATAGTGTCAAAATGACAAACCACAAACTCGGAGAATATACTTGCAACTCAAAGTAGTAAGGCAAAATCCTAAAATCTTCCAGAAAGACTAGTCTTCCTACAAAAGATCCAGTATCAGACTGGCCTCAGACATCTCACCACCTAAAGTTTAAAAGATTCAAGAATAGTAATTTGAAATTCTTACATTTGGAACTTGGCCGAAGTTCTAAAACTAGTCAAACTATAATTAAGCATGGAGAAAAATTAAGACATTTCTGGGTATGCCAGAATTCAGAAAGTTTGCCATCCATCCCATATAGGAAAAAAAGTTACTTTAAGAGGTATGCGACCAAAATGAAAACAAAAAATCCAAAGGCAACTCGTGATATGAAAATTGTGACAGCCAAGTATAACCCAAAAGTAAAGGAATCAGTAAAGAGAAAAGAGCACCCATCAGGAGTTAATGCCATATTATTCTGTGTGAGAAAGTTTCCATGAAACAGATTACATTTATGTCTGTAATGAATATTTACATAATCTAGTCTTATAAATTTGGTTGCTACTTAATATTTAGAATCAACCTGTAGTCAAAAGATAAAGTACTTATATGTGTACTTAACACATATAACTTAATATTATTAAATGTTTACAAAACATAAATACAAACATTGTAAATCCTGTCACTGTATAAGCAATATAACAAAATATTAGGAAATGGGAGGGTGAATGTATGGTAGAAGCAAAAAAAAGCTGATTTCCCCTTTTTTAAAAGAGAGGTGAGTCAATATATAGTCTAAAAATTGATAAATCACTAGAGAAATAAATATTTGAAATTAAGATAATTACCAATACAACTAAACAACTATTAACACTTCCACAAATAAAATACCTTGTCATACCTTCACAAGTGGAAAGCTTTGTAAATGTGCTGAAGTCATCTTTCACAGAATGAGTATAAATACTGTCTAAAGATAACACAGCAAGAACCAAAGGTATAAATAAATCATTTAAAAATAAAATAGTGACTACCAGAATTAAAATCTAAAAACAAAACTACTAACAGCATTTGTTTTTAGGGAGTAAGGGAACTTTTACCTCTCATTTTGTACTCTTCTAGATTATTTGAATTTTTTTATCAGGTGACTCATTACTCTTTTAATTTTAAAAAGTTTAATAAAAATCAACTATGATACAGTCTTAGAATCACACTCTATACAGCAGTTAAAGGAGTAAGGAAGAACTAGTTATACTAACACACGGGAAAATGCCCATGATGTATCTGTAAGTGAAAAAGGCAAATTGCATGAAAGGAAAATGTTATGTCTAAACATGTCTGTGTGTTTTGTGTCCACTTGTACATGATAGCATATACCTGTATTTGCATATATTTGTGTGTTTATAAACACACAAATTAAATATTTGTTATTAAATATTTATTTTATATACATGGAAAAAGTCCAGAAGGCGCACCAGAATATTTACAGTGGTTGGCTTCTTCTGTGGGGTAGAAATAGGGGTATAAGACACATGACAGGGTGGAGAAAGGAGAATTTTTATTCTACATAATATACATTTTTAAAAATAATGAACAAGACTACTTAAGAAAAGCATTTTCAAAAAAATAAACCATCTGATGCTAAGTGTAATAATTACTAGGCTTATATCACCAGAGGATTGCTGTGTAAGCATACCTTGAAGGGTTCCAAGAAATACAACTACAGCTTAGCTTGCATGAGATCTCATGTTGCAGAGACCACTGGCTGAGATTCATGACGTCTGGTGCCTCGTAGATTCTGACTATACCATCTGCTGAGCAGGTTGCTAACATAAGACCCATATGCTTAGGAGCAAATTTCACGTCGGTAACAGATGTTCTGCTGTCCACTAGCGTTGTCCTCTTGACCTGAAAAAAAATTAACAATTTAAATTAAATACAGGGACTTCCCTGGTGGCACAGTGGATAAGAACACACCTGCCAAAAAAAAAAAAAGAACACACCTGCCAATGCAGGAGATACGGGTTCGATCCCTAGTCTGGGAAGATCCCACATGCCGCAGAGCAACTAAGCCTGCACACCACAAGGAAGAGTAGCCCTGCTTGCCACAACTAGAGAAAGCCCTCGCGCAGCAACAAAGACCCAACACAGCCAAAAATTTTTAAAAATTAAAGTACATCTTAAAATAAATAAATTAATTAAATACAAAAAAAAAAGGATGGCAGAGTGGAAAGAACACAGGCTCTGAAATCACACAGAACTCCTCTGCCACTTACTAGGTATATAACCTTGAATAAGATATTCAAAACCTGTGTGGGCCTCAATTTCGTACAAAGCACTTAACAAAATACCACATACACAGCTAGCAATCAGTAACAAACCAGTGACCTATAATCAATTACTCCCTCTATGGCAGAAGAAAGAAGGCCTTACGAAGTCTAACTTTATTAAATTAGGTTAAGTACTCTCTTCTTAAGCAGATAGGTCAGTAAACCAGAAAATGTTAGAATTTTCATATGAGCAGTTTTGTCATACAAAGCAGGCCGCAAAGTAAAGGAATTAAGATTCTTTAACAGCAGAATGGAGGGTGTGAAACTTCTTCCATCAAATATAAGTGTTAGTCCTACTCAGACCGCTACCATCCACTTTTAAAAGAAGGCATGTAGTAGAGACCAAGCGAATGGTACGAAGCTGGCATTCTGGTAATTAGAGAATCCCAGCATAGCATGTACCAGTTACTGTCTGGCACCTAGATAAGATGATTTTTGACTGAAAATGTCAATAAAATTTAGAAATCAAGAGTTTACTGTCTATGGTTACTAAAATACATCTTAAGGTGTCTGAATATCAAAAGAATATCAAACTTCAAAGATAGCAGAGCATCTTTGCAAACTTTTGTCTAAAAACACCACTGAATAATTAATAACATGAATGCTGAAATATTAAATGTATTAATGACAGTGGATTTAACTATTAAGTTCGAAGAAAAATCCTTTCTATGCCACCACTCCTAAACCCCACCTATAGGATGCTAACTGATCCATCTCAGACTGACTGCTAGAAAAATCCTTTCTATTCAAGAAATGTCTCTGCTCCCCTGCCCTTAAGCAACTGTTTGCCTGAGGAAGGCCCCGGTGCAAAGGCAATGAGGCCAACCCCTCCCATCATTTAAAAAAAAAAAGTCAAACAATATGAATAGTATGCAAGCTACAAACCTCCAGTAATTAAAACAATTTGTTATGGCCTAAGAATAGACAGACACCAATGGAATAGAGTCCAGAAATAAACTCTCCATATATGGTCACTTGATTTTCAACAAGGATGTCAAAATCATTCAATGGGGAAAAGGCAATCTTTTCAATAAAAGGTGTTAGAAAACTGGATATTGACATGTAAAAAAATGAAGTTAGATACTTACCTTATACCGTGTACAAACATTAACTCAATATGAATCAAAGACCTAAACATGAGAACTAAAACCACAACACTCTTAAAAGAAAACTTTGGGGAAAAGTCTCCATTACAATGAATTTGTCTATGATTTATGATACCAAAAACACAAGGAAACAAAAGAAAAAAATAAACTGGACTTCATGAAAATTTTGTGCACCTACGGACACTATCAAGAGAGTGAAAAGGCAAATCACAGAATGGGAGGAAATATTTGGAAATCATATATCTCTTAAGGAATTAATATCCAGAATACTTAAAGAACCCCTACCTACAACTCAACAACAAAAAAATGGGCAAAGGACTTGAAGAGACATTTCCCTAAAGAAGTA
Source organism: Phocoena phocoena (assembly GCF_963924675.1). Classification (NCBI taxonomy): domain Eukaryota; kingdom Metazoa; phylum Chordata; class Mammalia; order Artiodactyla; family Phocoenidae; genus Phocoena; species Phocoena phocoena. The sequence continues at coordinate 62,508,430 of NC_089231.1, read as the reverse complement.
AAAGTTTCTGGTAACAATTCCAATTCCGGTGGGGGTGGGGGGTAGAGGCTGTTCCCCACATAATTCTGACACCAGCAGGGTGTCCAAGGAGAATTCAACTCAATTTTGACACTAACTACCCGGAGATAGCGTCAGATTCCACGAGCTCAAGAGTTCAGTCCCACAAGACCACCCTTCTTCAGATGCCAGTCGAAAACCCAGGTTGTTATCTGTGCTTCTGACTGACTGGTGTAACTCAGGGACAGTCACATGGAAGAGACGCACAGGCTGGGGACAGGTACCCAAGGCTGGGGACAGGTACCCAAGGCTGGGGACAGGTGTGGAGCTTCCACGCCCCCTCCAGGCACCACTCTCCCCAAATCTCCAGGTGTTCACCAGCCCAGAAGCCTCCAAACCCTGTCCTCTAGGGAAAGGGTCCCCAACCCCTGGGCCATGGACCAGTCCCGGTCTGTGGCCTGTTAGGAACCAGGGCGCACAGCAGGAGGTGAGCAGCAGGCAAGCGAGTGAAGTTTTGTCTGTATTTACAACCGCTCTCCATTGCTCACATTACCACCTGAGCTCCGCCTCCTGTCAGCATTATGCTGAGCTGTATAATTATTTCATTATTTTATTATTACAATGTAATAGTAATAGAAATAAAGTGCACAACAAATGTAACGTGCTTGAATCATCCCGAAACCATCCCCCTTTGCCCTCCCCGTGGAAAAACCGTCTTCCACGAAATGGGTCCCTGGTGCCAAAAAGGTTGAGGACAGCTGCTATAGGGGTTTTATGGAGACATCATTACACAGGCGTGAATGACTACCTCATTGGCTACTGGTGACTACATCAATCCCCAGCGCCTCTCTCCTCCCTGGAGGTCAAGGCGGGTGGGACTGAAAATCTTACCACCCCGAAGTGTTCTTGGAAAGACCACTGCTCCTCGGGTGCTCATGTTCCCCACCCACCAACCCACCGCTTACAAATGTCTCACCCAATGGCTCTGTCCACGCAGTTTATCATTTGATTCTCCTACTATTTCTTCCCAGACAGCAGCTGTTCGGTCAAAAGAACAGGAAGCCAAAACCTGTCCAAATTCAGGATGGGCCCATGTCACACGCCACACAGATCCACTATGTGTCTGAGGAATTAAAAAAGCAAAAAATGAAAAAAGCTGAGTTTAGTCACTTGAAGAAACAGAATACAGGTATTTTTACTTCAACAAAAGGAGAAAGCTATTAATTTAACATTTAAAAAGTTAAATTCTAGGGAATTCCCTGGTGGTCTAGTGGTTAAGACTCCACTCTTCCACTTCAGGGGGCATGGGTTTGATCCCTGGCGGGGAACTAAGAGCCCGCATGCTGTGCAGCGCAGCCAAAAAAAAGTTCAATTCTAGCACTTTTAACGTCTAGAAGATACTCTGTACTTAAGATTGCAGCCCCTCTAGAGTCAAATTCTTCTAACATTTTACTAATAAAGAAAAATCCAGCTGGATAAAGTTGACCTCTTTCCGTGCTAATGATAGTTGGAGACTTGGTTCAGAGTTTAGCCTAACAAAGCTTTTAAACAGAGAGATTCTATCAGTCCACTGTTTTGTTTTTTTTTTTTACTTGCAAATTTCCTCTATAGGAAACATCCACCTGATAAATAAGAGTAATCAAAATTATATGCTTCAGGGCTTCCCTAGTGGTGCAGTGGTTGAAAGTCCGCCTGCCGACGGGTTTGTGCCCCGGTCCAGGAAGATCCCACATGCTGCAGAGTGGCTGGGCCCGTAAGCCATAGCCGCTGAGCCTATGCGTCCGGAGCCTGTGCTCCACGACGGGGGAGGCCACAACAGTGAGAGGCCCGCGTACCGCAAAAAAAATAAATAAAATTTAAAAATTATATGCTTCAAAAGCCTGACAGTATAAGAAACCATAGCAACAAAATGCTTAAATGATTCTGATGTCTGGCTAGACAATGGACTATTCTAGGAAAAGAGGCAATGAGAACAAATATAGAGAAGTCCAAATCCTTGTATTCTGAGGAAATAATTTAAAGTTCAATAGCATTATCTTTATAGATGAAAAATGTCAAATTAGTTCAAATTACTATTATCCAACTTTTTGTTGACAAAAAAAAAAAGGCAGAAAAGTCTTAAAGCATTTCACATCAACAGAATTCATTTGTGCTTTCCAGTAAAAATAATGTATGACAACAAGCACCAGTCCACCAATGATGTTTACAAAATCTCTTTCAATCTAACACTTTTATACTCAATAATCTCAGAACACTTTCATAATCCAATAATTTCTACATGGTAACAGTGTCATCATCCAATGGTAAACTCTGCACCGCCCCCCCTTTTTTTTTGGCCGTGCCTTGCGGCATGCAGGATCTTTGTTCCCCGACCAGGGATTAACCCATGCCCCCTGCAGTGGAAGCACGGAGTCTTAACCACTGGACCACCAGGAAAGTCCCTGCGCCCTTATTTATTTATTTATTTATTTTTGCGGTACGCAGGCCTCTCACCATTGTGGCCTCTCCCGCTGCGGAGCACAGGCTCCAGATGCACAGGCCCAGCGGCCACGGCTCATGGGCCCAGCCGCTCTGCGGCACGTGGGACCCTCCCGGACCCGGTCACGAACCCGCATCCCCTGCATCGGCAGGCAGACTCCCAACCACCAGGGAAGCCCCTGCACCCTTATTTTTTATCCTTTGTTCTGTCCAGTCTTTTTCATTTCACCTTTCTTATTTTTACAGGCTATTAAGTAAAAGATGCACTACAGCACTGAGATTCTGCTAAATGTTAGATTCCCAGTAAAGCACAATCTAACTAAAGAATAAGGATTGCATAAAGGTGTTCATCACAATAAAAAGGAAACAACTTAAATATCCATCAGCTAAACAAAATAGGGTATATTTGTTGTTATATTTGTTTTGTTGCTATAGTTATGTTTAAAAACAAACTAAAGTACTTATGAAACATGCTGTTAAACTAAAAAGCAAGAAATACGAGTCTCCTTTTGGAGTGATAAAAATAAGTTTTGGAACTAGACAGAGGTAGTAATTGTACAACATTGTGAATGTAATAAATGCACTCACATTTATTTGTTTACTTGAAATGGCTAATTTTACGTTGTGTGACCCTCACCTCAATTTAAAAAAAGGGGAGAGGACAAAAGATTTGAATAGACACTTCACCAAAGAAGATAAATGAATGGCAAATACGCACATGAAAACACTATCAACATAATTAATCATTAAGGGCATACAAATTGAAACCCAGTGAGACACCACTTCACACCCACTAAGATATAATCAAAAAGACAGACTAGAACCCTCATACATTGCTGGTGGAATACAATGGTGCAGGCACTCTGGAAAAGAGTCTGGCAGTTTTCAAGAAAGTTAAAACATACACAGCCCAGCAATTCTATTCCTACATATCTAAGAGAATCGAAAATGTTTGTCCACACAAAGACTTGTATGGCATGTTCATAACAGCACTATTCATAAGTGCCAAAAACTAAAAACAGTCAAATTGTCCATCAAATAGTGAATGAATAAATAAAATGTGGCTTCATCTATACAAGGGAATACTACTCAGCATTACAAAGGATCGAACCACTGACACATGCCACAACATCAATGAACCTCAAAAACATGCTAAGTTGGCAGAAACAAAGAACTACATACTGTAGAATTCCACTTATATGAAATGTCTAGAAAAAGTAAAACTATACAAATAGTTCAGTGGTTACTTGGGGCTTAAGAGGGAACGAGGATTGACCCCAAAAGGCACAAGGGAAACTTCAGGGTTGATGGAAGTGTTCTAAAACTAGATTATGGTTATGGTTGCATAACCGTGTAAATTTACTAACACTCGTTGAACTGTACACTTAAAATTGATGATTCTCAAGATACATAAAAATGTACCTGGGTAAAGCTATTATTTCTAAAATACAAGAAATAAAACTGTACAAAACATCACAACTATTAAAAAATATATAAAGGAAAAAGGTAAGAAATACTGAGATGCAAAAAATAATGAGGTTAGAATGATACAGAATTTCAAATTTCTTATTCTTAAACATTCTGAAGTGTATTTGTTACTTTAATAGTGAAAAAAATGTAAGTAAAAGATATAAATTTTACAATTCTCTCAAAGCTGAACAGCAAGTCACTAATGCTACTAAATAGTAAATGTTTCAATTCTTTCAAATCACTGTAAAAATAAATACTAACCTTCCAGCTAGCAGTGCAATGCCAATCCCCACTTTCACTTTTATCCCAGACCTGCAAGAAAAAAGATATTTTATACCAAGAATTCCTACAAATTAATATGAAAAACATAAACATTAGTCACTATGAGGGCAAAGGAGGGGAACATAAATTCACAAAAGAATACAATCAGTAAGTAAACATTCACTCATTCAACAAAATATTTATTGAGAAACTTGGATACGTCAGGCACTGTGCTGAGCACTGGGGTCAAGGAACCTTTGTTCTACTAGTTAATGGAGACAATATCAGTTACAGTCAAGTCTGGTTACTTATAGCCATTATGTCCTAGTTATGTCCTAGAATGTCACTGTAAGCAGTAAATTGGCGAATACCAAACCACTCCTCCTGAGGAAAATACTGATAGGTGAGATTCACAGGAGCATCTGGTCACAATATATTTGTCAAGCAATCGATACATAACCTTGTTTTATGTGTGTATGTTTAAAAACACCGTATTTGGTATACATTATTGATTCAATAACACTGAACTCCCCGCCAACAGTAGCATAACTCACGTCTGAATGAAGCTTCCCTAACACACACTTTCTCCATAGAGCACATCACAGCCTTCTTACTTGTGGGAACTCTATGCAGCACTACACTTGGGGACCACTTCAGACAATGGAAATCACCAAAAAAAGAACAAAAATGTGACACTAAATAGACAATGAGAAGGATGCTTGTTTACATTATGAAAGCCTGAATCATAAGGCAGAGTGTCACCTGTCCAACCTCAGCTGGGAATGCACATCCGACAACTCTATAATTTTTTTGCCACCCAGCTCATGTCAACAAACAACCATAAGCATTGATTTGGGGGTTACAAATAAATTTTAAAGAATAAGCAAATTCACAAATACAAAATTTGCAAATAATGAGGATCAACTGTATATATAACAAACAAAAACAAAACATTCAACATTACTACCAACAAAAATTACAGATTACAATAAGACATTTTAACCTGTGTTAAAAAAGTGTAATGATAAACAGTATGGTGGCTCCTCAAAAAACTTCGAATAAAAATAGAATTGCCATGTGATCCAGCAATTCCACTTCTGGGTCTGCACCCCAAAGAGTTGAAAGCAGGGCCTCAAGGAGTTATTTGTTCACCCACATTTATACCAGCATTATTCACAACTAAAATGTAGAAGAAACCCAACTTCACTGACAGATGAGTGATAAGTAAAATGCGGTATATGCAATATATATTTTTAGCCTTTTAAAAAAGTTTTTAAGTTTAAACATACCCTTTTTCACAAAGGAAATTACGACATATGCTACATGTATGAACTTCAAAACATTATCCTAAGTGAAATCAGCCAGTCACAAAAAAGACAAATCCTGTAAGATCCCACTTAAATGAGGCTGCTAGAAGAACCACATTCAGAGACAGAAAGTACAAGGGTGGCTGCCAGGGGCGGGGGCCGGAGGGACCGGCTAGTTATGTTTAACGGGGACAGTGCGAAATGAGAAGGTTCTGGAGATGGAGGCAAAGATATGAACATACTTAATACCACTGAGCTGTACGCTTAAAAATGGCTAAGGTAGTAAATTCTGTTACGTGTACCTTACCACAATAAAAAATAATTAAAGAAAAAAAACTGCAATGATAATGCCCAACACGGACAACTATCACACTGATACTCTTCACCAGCAGTATTGTAACATAGTACAAACCTGCAAAAAGCTAATTTGCCAATTACTCTCAAAAACTTTTAAAATATTCACTAATTTCTCTACTGTAATAAGCCTAAGGAAATCATCCAGAAAACATAAAAAGCCGGGTTAACGAAGATTTTCACTGCAACACCACGACAGACAAAAGCTCCGTACTGGACGACCCACTAAGTCCTAGTGACTTGGAAGCTGAGTTCTACTCGGATAAGGAAACCCACTCGGTTAACGGACGCTAATTATTGCGACACTCCCACGGAGGGGCGGGTGAGAAAACCTGGGCCTCGCAACACTTGCAGCCCGGGAAGTGGATTCCGACCCGCCCGCGAGGACGTCGCGTACAGAGCAGACCGGCCGCGCGGCTCCCCCCGCCCCGGCACTTCTGTGACGAGCGGGCGGACGGCGGGGAGGGGTCCCGGGGCCCCGCTCCGGATGGAGGGGCCGAGGTACGCGGGGGCCGGCTCACCCCACCCACTGTGCCGGCGTCCCCGCGACCCGGGTCCCTGCCTGACCAACGAGGAGCCGTGCCATGGCGCCTGGGGCCCAACCGGGCGGCCCTGGAGAGCCGACCAGGCCCGCGCGTCGGGCCTCCCGCGCGGCAGGAGCGCGCACGCCGCCATGACGCACGCACGCCCCCGTGACGCACGGACGCCCCCGCAGCCGCGCGGAGGCGGCCCAGGCGGCGTTGACTCCACAATAGCTAGGAGGAGGGCGCCCGCCAGTCGGCCTGGGCTCCGGACCTCGTGGCCGCAGCGCGCCTGAAGTCGGGAAGAGTCCAGTCTCCACGCGCCCCTCCGCTCGGACAGCGGGCCGCGCACGCTCCCGCCTCCTTCCGGGCTCGGCCCCGCGCGCACCTTGACGCTCTGGTCACTGGAGCAGGTGGCCATCCGCCGTCCGTGGAAGTCGAAAGACACATCGTGGATGAGATCTTTGTGGTCCGCCGCGATGCTGCGCGCCACGAACATGGCTGCGCCAGCCCCTCCCTCCTCCAACAGGAGGGCGCCCGGACCGCAGCCCACCCGGACCTGGTTCCGGGGCGCGCACGGCTGTGCTTCCCGCGGACCGCTCAGGCGCCCCGGCTGCGCCACGCCCCGCCCCCCGGCCCATCATACCTTGCGGGACCCCGCCCCCGCCCCGTCATACCCCGCGCGGCCGTGGCTACTGGATTTCTTGGGGCACCGGTCAGTCTTTTGGATGCGGCGCTGCCTGTACCCTGAGGAGAGTTAGAGGACTCTCTGACCAAGTGTGGAAATTGGGGAGAATGCGAAGGTTAAGACTGTCGTCTGTGGGCCTCGGACCTGAGTCAGTCTCGTCCGTGTTTGGGCGTGTGTCCCCGGGAGACGGGCCGGGCCGGGTGGGAGTGGGCGCGGAGAGTGGGCAGTGCGGACGGGGCGTGTGTCCGGGGCTGTGCCGGGCGGCCGGAGCGCAGGCTCCCAGACGTAGCGGGTGGGCCCGGCCGTTTCCCGCCCCCCACACCAAGCCCGGGAGGTGTGGAAATGGCTTAGCCTTGCTTGCTGTTAGTTCCTTCACTTGCCTTCCCCCCCGCGCCCCCCACTAAAAATAGTAAGATTTTATTGGTACTTTCAGAGGCAAACTCCCAAACCCGTGAGCTGCAGGTATGATAACTAAGAACTACTGTAACTGCTCTGAGGTCAAAGACACTCATTTCCAGAGAAAGTACTCACTGTCGGTGAAGGTTTGATAGATTTATAAAAGCTCCAAACCTTAAAAAACTTTGTATAAGTGAAGTTTACAGACAGTAAACACAGCGGTTGTTGCCAGAGATTATCTGGGTGAGAGGTTGAATAGGAGGGATTTTTTTTTTAAGAGACTTCATTTTTTTAGAGAAATTTTAAGTTCATTGCAAAAGCTGATCAGAAAATACATAGAGGCCTCGTATAGGCAACTACCCTCCCCACTCTCAGTATTAGCAGCGCAGTCGTACATTTGTTACATAGCATATTACTATCACCCAAAGTCCATAGTTTACCTTGGGGTTTGCTCTCAGTGTTGTACATTCCGTGCGTTTTGACAAATGCATAGGGACATGTATTCACCGTGGTAGGGTTGTACAGAATGGGTTCACTGCTCTAAAAATCCTCTGTGCTCCACCTAGTCATCCTCCCCTACCCCCATCCCTCAGTCTTGGGCAAACACTGATCTTTTCACTGTCTCCATAGTTTTGCCTTTTCCAGAATGTCCTATATAGTTGGAATCATACAGTAGGTAACCTTTTCAGATTGGTGACTTCACTGAGTAATATGCGTTTAAAGTTCTTCCATGTCTTTTCATGGCTTGATAGCTCATTTCTTTTTCACCCTGATTAATGTTCCATTGACTGGATGTATCAAAGTTTATCCATTCAACCTCTGAAGGACCCATTGGTTGCTTCCAAGTTTTGGCAATTAAGAATAAAGCTGATACAAACATCCATTTGCAGGTTTTTGTGTGGAGATAAATTTTCAACTCCTTTGGGTAGATACCAAGGACCATGATAGCCTCCTCATATGGCAAGTATATGTTTAGTTTTGTAAAAAACCTCCAGACTGTCTTCCGTAGTGGCTGAATCATTTTACATTCCCACCAGCAATGAATGAGAGTTCCTCACCAGCATTTGGTGTTATCAGTGTTGCAGATTTTGGCCATTCTAAGAGACATGTAGTGGTATCTCATAGTTGTTTGTTTTAATTCTCATCTCCCTCATGTCATGATATAGAACATCTTTTTATATGCTTATTTGCCATCTGTATATCTTCTTTGGTATCTGTTAAGGTCTTTGGCACATTTTTAAATCAGGTTGTTTTATTTTCTTACTGTTGCGTTTTAAGAGTTCTTTGTATATTTTGGATAACAGTCCTTTATCAGAAGTTTTTTGTTGTTGTTTTTCACAAATATTTTCTCCCAGTCTGTGATGTGTCTTCTCCTTTTGACCATTTCTCAAAATTATTACATAATTATTAGGCTGTTTACTGTAAGAAATGTCTTACAGTACAGGAACATACAAAGGAAAAAGTTAACGTCCCCATTCACCCCACAATCTAATCTCCCTGCCTAAAGAATATGATTGTTGCTGTGTATGCCTCCACACATTTTCTGTGGGATTATAGAATACAAAGCATACATATGTACCTAGTATCAGAAAGTTTGTTTGGATTTTTAAAAGTAAATTTACTATACTAGCTTTTGCTTTTTAAAAAGTGTCTCATATGTCTTAGACACCTTTCCACATGGGTCTAGTTCATTCTTTCACTTTTTAAAAAAATTATTTATTCATTTATTTATTTTTGGCTGCATTGGGTCTTTGCTGCTGCACGCGGACATTCTCTAGTTGCAGTGAGCGAGGGCTACTCTTTGTTGCGGGGCTCAGGTTTCTCATTGTGGTGGCTTCTCGTTGCAGAGCACAGGCTCTAGGCGCGCGGGCTTCAGTAGTTGTGGCGCATGGGCTTCAGTAGTTGTGGCTCGCGGGCTCTAGAGCGCAGGCTCAGTAGTTGTGGCGCACGGGCTTAGTTGCTCCGTGACATGTGGGATCTTCCCGGACCAGGGCTCGAACCCATGTCCCCTGCATTGGCAGGCGGATTCTTAACCACTGTGCCACCAGGGAAGCCCTCTTTCACTCTTTTTAACGTATACATTCCCGAATACGGACAAATTGTGGTTTATTAACCATTCTCCTGCTAATGTACTAACCTGTAAAGATCACCATAGGCATGCTTTATTTCTTTATTCATATAGGTTTTATTATATGTGCTTTTTTATAGTTCTAAAGGTTTTCTTCATACAATTTTACATGTATTAGGTTTATTAAAACTTTTAATAGTTTTTAATACTATTGTGAAGGGCTGTTTTTCTGTATTGTTTGTAAGAAAGCTATGTTTGTATATTTATTTTGTGTCTGTTCCCTTAATGGACTCAATTTCACTTAGCTTCTACGTTGACTCTCTTGGGTTAAAAATCATACCAGCTGCTAATAATGAGTTACAGATATTTTCTATCAGTCAGCATTTGATCACAAAAACAGTATCCACTACAAGTATTTGAAACAGGGAATTTAACACAGGAAATTATAATTATTATTATAAATATGTTGGAAGCAAAAATTAAGAGCAAAAAGGGAACATGTGAGGTTACCCAGAGATTAATAACTGCAGGAAACAGTCCCCCTACCAGGGCAGGAAGAGTGAAAGGGAAAATAGGGCCTGCCGTTACTGACCCTCGGGCTGCTGGTGCTGGAATGTTCACCACCAACTGGCAGGAAACTGGGAGCCAGCACCCTGGATGACCCTGCCAGTGTCCAGCAGTAGCCACAGCCAAAGGAGCAAGGGATACAAGCTCTGCACAACCGAGGTTCCTGGAGCCCCTGCTGCAACAGTGGCATCCCAGCTTATGGCATCCTACAAGTGGTTGCATTACAGCACAGATTGAAACCCAGCCTCACAGGCAACCTCTGCTATTAAAGGGCATGGATTGGGAAAAGAAACAGTTGGAATGGGGACATAGGGGCAGGTCCTGATGAAGTTGGGGACGCTGAGGCCTAAATTCTGTGAGTGCCAGTAGAAGTAACCCTTCCAATCCATCTGAGGACAGTGATCCTGCTTTGCCTGAGGACCCTGTAATAACTTCTTCTGCGGCAGTTGCCTTGAAAGATACTGCTGATCATCCTCAAGACTGGCCACGGGCACCCCTCTTTACTTCCAGACCCATAGCAAAACATCCCAGTAAGCCCAAAGGGTGAGGCACAAAGTTTGACCCATGAGGAGGTGTACTATGCTCCAAAAGAAGTGTTACTTTTCTAACTTATGCAGACATAATTCTGGGGAATATCTGTGGGAATGGATATTAAGAGTGTGGGCTAGGGGACTTCCCTGGTGGTCCAGTAGTTAAGACTCCACGCTCTGAATGCAGGGGGCCAGGGTTCAATCCCTGGTCAGGGAAATAGATCCCACATGCTGCAACTAAGACCCGCCACAGCCAAATAAGTAAAGAGTGTGGGATAATGGTGGAAAGTAAAGTAGGATCAGGCTGAATTTACTGATATGAACCCACTAAGCAGAGATTCTGGATATAGTGTTGTAAGTCACGGGGTTAGAAAGGGCTCGTTTGGGGAGGTGAGACACTGACCAAAAGGTAACCCACACTAAATGAAGACATGCCAGACCTGCCTTGGTCTATCGTGAGGATAGACCCAAAAGGCCTAGGAAGGTTGGAGTGTGAGAGTGGATTTATCATGTAGGACCTGCTCACCCACTCCAGGAGGGCCCGGAGGACACACCTTGCACCATGACTGTGAGAAATACATTTGTGAGGGAGCCCGAGCATCCTTGAAGAACTCCTGTGGTCACTCCTTCCTGTAGGCACAAAATTACAGTGGGAACTGCCACCAAACTGGGATTCTTAAATGGGAATAATTGGATCCAAGGAGAGCATAATTGCCAAAAACAAGGTGGGGCCAGGTACCGTAATGGACAGCAGATTCAAAGCAGTAATTAGCATAGTCTTATTGGCAGAGACCTATGGCACTGACTAGTTGATCATGGTGTCCCTAGAAGAAAAGAGATGGGCAGTCTACTAAATTCTTACTTGTTCTGTGTCACAGGAAGAGTTCTAGGTCAAGTGCACAAACTTGTGTCATACGGCCTTACAGTCAACGTCAGACTTGACCCAGTTTACAGACCCAAAAACACTTGAATAAAGGGGAGGCCAGATCCCCTTGAGGAAAGACCCTGCTGTGCTGGCAAAAACAGACACTGAATCTTCCTCCCAGCCTTCCCTCGGGGTCTGGGGCCTTTTACCACAGTGATTATGCTCTGAGGAAAAGGAAATAATTAGACTTTTCAAGAATTACTGAACACTAGCTCCGAGCTGACCCTAATTCAAGGTGACCCAGAGCATCATTGTGGTCCACCAGTCAGAGTAGGCCTTGTGGAGGTCAGCTGACCAGAGGAGTTTTAGCTCATGTGTCTCGGGTCCCCAAGCCAATGCTGTGGTTATTTCCCCAGTTCTGGGATGTGGTTGAGGTAGGCAGCTGGTAGAATCCTCACGTTGGTTCCCTGACCTGTGGAGGGAGGGCTATTTTTTGGGAAAGGCCAAGTGGAAGCCACTAGAACTGCCTCTACTGAGGAAAGTAAACCAAAAGCAATACTGCAGAGATTAGTGCCACCAACAAACGCTTGAAGGATGCAGGAATGGTGATTCCCATCACGTCCCAATTCAGCTCACCTACTTGGCCTGTGCAGAAAACAGGTGGATCCTGGAGAATTGACAGTGGGTTATCGTATATTTATCCAGACAGTCACTGCAATTGCAGTTGCTGTTACAGATGCAGTTTCATTGCTCAAGCAAATGAACACATCCCGTGGGAGCTGGTTTGCAGCTGTTGGTCTGACAAATGCTTTTTCCTCAATACTTGCTAATTACCATTTCCACCAGAAACAGTTTGCTTTCAGCGGGCTTGGCCAGCCATGCACTTTCACAGTTGTCTCAGTCAGCTTGGGCTGCCACAATAAAATACCGCAGACTGAGTGGCTTAAACAACAGAAATGTATTCTCTCACAATCCTGGAGGTTGGAAGTCCTGGATCGAGGTGTCAGCAGATTTCATTTCAGGTGGGAGCACTCTTCCTGGCTGGCAGACATCCACCTTCTCACTGTGTCCCCACACAGCCTCTCCTCTGTGTGCAGGAGAGAGATCTCTGACATATCTTCCTCTTTTTACAAGGACACCAGTCTTACGAGATTAGGTCCCACCCTTTGACCTTATTTAACCTCCCTCCCTCCCTACAGGCCCTATCTACAAATGCAGTCATGCTGGGTCCCCAAATTCATCTGTTGAAGCCCTAACGCCCACTGTGGTGGTGTCTCCAATTGCGGCTGCTGTACCAGATGTGGCTTCATTGCTTGGGCAACTTACACATCCCCTGGCACCTAGTATACAGCTATTGACCTGACAAATGCCTTTCTCGCCATACCTGTCAGTGAAGACCACTAGAAGCAGTTTGCTTTCATCTGGCAAGGCCAGCACTGCACCTTCACTGACCTACCTCAGGGGTGTATCAGCTCTCCAACCCTGTGTCATAATTTAGTTCACAGGGGTCCTGATTGCCTTTCTCTTCCACAAGATACCACACTGGCCCATTATTCCTGACGTTATGCTGATTGGATCTAGTGAGGGAGAAGTAGCACCTATGCCAAACTTACTGGCAAGACATTTGTGTGTCAGAGGGTGGGAAATAAATCTGACAAAAATTCAGGGACCGTCTGCCTCAGTGAAATTTCTAGGGCTCCAGTGGTGTGGGGCATGTCAAGATAACCCTTCCAAGGCCCCTCCTGCAACCAAAAAAGAGGCACAATGCCTGGTGGCCTCTTTGGACTTTGAAGGCAACATATTCCTCACTTGAGTGCTACTCCAGCCCATTTACCAAGTGACCCAGAAAACTGCTAGTTTTGAGTGGAGTCCTTGCCCCCCGACCACACTATCTTCTCTGTTTCAGTCCCTGCCTGTGGCCTCATGGGGCCTTGCCCTCAATCAGTTGACTGAGGAAGAGAAAACTCAGGCCAGATAGACAGACGGTTCTGCCTGGCCTGCAGGCACCAGCTACAGCACTGCCGCCCGTCTCTGGGACACCCTTAAAGGACAGCAGTGAGCAGAAGCCCTCCTGGTGGGCAGAACTTCCAGCAGTGCACCTGGTTGTTCCTCGAAAGAGAAATGGTCAGAAGTACAACTGTACACTGAGCCCTGGGCTGTGACTTGATGGTCAGGAACTTGGAAGGAACATGACTGGAAAGTTGGTGACAAGGAAATTTGGGGAGAGATATGTGTATAGACCTCCCTGAATGGGCAAAAAACATGAAGATACGTGTGTCCCATGTGAATGCTCACCAAAGAGTGACCTCAGCAGAGGAGGATTTTAATATTCAAGTGGATAGGATGACCCGTTGTATGGACACCACCCAGCCACCCCTGTCACCACCCAGTGAGCTCATGAACGTGGCTACAGGGGCAGGGGTGGGGGTTACACATGGATTTCCACTCACCCAAGGCTAACCTGGCTATGGCCACCACTGAGTGCCCAGTCTGAAGCAGCAGACACCAGCACTGAGTCCCCAGTATGGCATCATTCCCCAGGGTGACCAGCCAGCTACCTGGTGGCAGGTTGATTACATTGGACCACTTCCATCATGGAAGGGGCAGTATTCTGTCCTTCCTGCAAGACACATTTACTCTGGGTATGGACTTACCTTCCCTCATGCAGTGCTTCTTCCAAAACTCCCATCCATGGACTTACAGATTGCCATCATGGAGTCCACACAGCATTGCTTCTGATCAAGGAACTCTCATCACAGCAAATGAAGTATGGCAGTGGGCCCCTGCCCATGGAATTCACTGGTCTTACTCTGTTCCCCACAGTCCTAAGCAGCAGTCGTGATAGATGGTGGAATGGCCTTTTGAAAGACTCTGTTACAGTGACAGCTAGGTGGCAGTCCCTTGCAGGGCTGGGGCAGGGTTCTCCAATATATGGTGCTGTTTTTCTCCAAGTCAGGAATCAAGGGGTAGAAATGGGAGGGCCACCACTCACCATTGCCCCTAGTGACCCACAGCGACATTTTTGCTTCCTGTTCCTGCTCTGCCTCTGCTCTGCTGGCCTGAAGGTCTTAATTCCATCAGGAGACACAACAATAAGTCCATTGAATTGGAAGTTAAGACTGCTTCTCATCCACTTCAGGTTCCTCATTCCTGTGAATCAGCAGGCAAGGAAGGAGTTACTGTGCTGTCTGGGGTGACTGGGCCTGATTCCCAAGGAAAGATTGGGCTGCTCCTCCTCAGTGGAGCTAAGGAAGAATATGTCTGGAATACAGGAGAGCCCTTAAGCTGTCTCTTAGAATTGCCATGCCCTGTGATTAAAACCAGGGGAGGACCACAACCCAATCCAGGCAGGACTACTAATGGCAGGAATGAAGGTTTATGTCACACCACCAAGGAAAGAACCATGACCAGCTGAGGTGCTTACTAAGGGCAAAGGGAATACAGGATGGGTAGTGGGGGAAGGTGTGTTACAACCACCAGTGATCAGTTGCAGAAATGAGGATGTGGTGGTTACATGTAGTGGTTACATGAAAATTTCTTCCTTATTTGGTTACAAATAAAGATATATAGATAGATAGATAGATCTATCTGGTAAATAGCTTTGTCTTCTTCCCCTCTTATTCCCTTATTATATGACATAAGAGTACAGTATTAATTTATATCATAGAATTATGAGACATCAAGAGGAGTAAACATCACTCCAGGACTTTGCATCCTCTCCTGGGGAAAGAGTCAGTGCGTTTTTCGGTTGTTCCCAGGATGTTTGTTGTATCCCTGTTCCCAGGTTGTTCGTTGTATCATGCGAGGCAGATGCTAGAGAACGCAGATGGGCCTCATCCATACCGTTGTAAGCCTTAAGAGCAAAGATGGAGGTTTCCCAAGGAAGAAGGAAGTCTGCCTCAAGACTGTAGCACAGAAATCCTGCCTGAGTCTCCAGCCTGACAGCCAGTCCTATAGACCTCAGACTTGCCAGCTCCCACAGTCACGTGAGCTGATTCCTTTAAATAAATCCCTTTAAATATAAATTATATAAAATATATATATTGGTGTTCTCCATGCCTACGTATAGGGACTTATTTTATATAAATTATTATATATTATTATTTTATATAAAAGGGATTTAAATAATATATATTCTATTGGTTCTATTTCTCTGTAAAACTCTAATACAATTAGTTCCACCTGGTTTTGTAGTTTTGTGAATTGTACAATATGTACTTTTTTCATCTAGCTTCTTTCTCTCTGCATTACATTGGTGAGCTTCACCGCTGCTCTGCATGGTCCCCCACTGCATCGGGTGGGCTGTGGGGTACATCACCTGTACGTCTGCAGCACCTCCTGAGACAGTGACCTGTAGGTGGAACTAAAACACCTCATGCAGAAATTTGAAATGCATGGCAACTGTGCAGATTCCTAACTGTTGGCAACGTCTGAAATGTTCCATGGTTTATAATAGAGCAGACAGCGTATAACCAAATTGGAAATGAAATCTTCCTGTTTCTAAATTCAGTGCTCGTTGACTCAATACACTTGAAGAGCTCAGGACTCAGAGGCCGGGGCACAGCTGCCCTGAGGCCAGCCCCAGGGAGGGGGCCACGACTGGGAAGGGTCCTGCAGGCTCTTGGGTTCAGTGGCCCTGGGTCTCCTGCCGGGAGGAACCTGTTATCACCCACAACAATAACAGCAGCGAGAGCACCTGCATCCTCCTGCACCACCTCCCGGAGCCCCGACACCACCCGGCCAGGGGTCACAGGAGCACCGGGAGTCCCGATTCAGAAGAATCTCTGAGCCCGGGGACCCTGGATATCTGATGACGAGCAGGGAGTCTGCTTATTCTCTACCTTCCAAGCGTGTGGGCACGCTGCCTTTTCTCTGAAGAAAGGCTGCTCGCTGTACAAATGTTCTCAAAAAAATAAAGCAAAACAAAGGGAAGCCAGTGCCTTGCTTGCAAGACACACAGAAAAGTTAAGACCCATGGAAAATCAGCTCCGACAGGAGGGGCGTGGGGGCGAGAGATGGCGTCACCCGTGGGAGGCTGGGTGAAGGAGAAAGAGGGGCACCTCTGGACTCACAGGTGGCTTCCAAGCACGACATCCTCAGTCCTCGGGACCAAAGGCTGCCATCTGGGGAGAGAGGCTGGCTGGGTGTGGCCTTCTATGTGTCCCCTCCTGAGCATCTGAGAGGTGGCCTCCTCCCTCCATCTCTCTGCAGCACCTTAGGGAGAAAGCGGTCCTGCAGGCGGGTGTCCTCTGCTTCTCTAGCCCCTGACCCTGGGAAAGGGGCGCCCAGCTAATCCAGGGGCAGAGAGCCCAGGGCGAGCTTTCCTTTCGGTTGGGGCAGAAGGAGAGCAGAGCAACAGCCGTGCTGAGCAGGGCAGAGGGAGATAAGCCTAGAGGGCCCAGCTAAGGTACGGTGAGAACAGAGCCTGTTTCCAGAACACTGGCCAGGTTTCAGAGGGAAACCCTTGCCATCTGAGCCTCCCTCTTGGTGTAGAAGCAACAGCATTTGGGGCTGGGATGAAGGACTCAGCCTCCTTCCCGCACAGGGTTCAGAGGGCAGCTTTGGACTGAACTGCCAAGAAGGCTCTGTGCTTCAGGACCAGGGTGGCTGCGTTGCTGGGTATAAGGAAAGCACACCCCCAGGAGCTGTTCTTCCCACTCTAATTTGTATTACATATTAAAAGGACACAGTAGGAGTAAAATTACAGGATAATGGACTTCTACTGGTGGAAAGGACCTCAGAGAGGGCCCAGACCAGTAGTTTCCTAACTGGTGTCCATGGCTGGGCTCCAGGGGCCCAGCCCTCTGCCAGCAGACACATCTGACACTTAGGATGTTTGTCATTTGACAGGGATCAAGCAGAACAGACGGGTCTGGGGAGTTTGGGCGAAAGGAGGTTGGTGTGGCTGGGCGTGGCCAGGTGGGAGGTGGAGGGGTGACCAGAGGATGGAGCCAGTGTGGACGGGACCCGGCGGCCTCGGAGTCCTCAACTGGGATGTGAAGGAAGGATACTCTGTGATGTTCCTTGTCAGGAATTTAGGCAACAAAATGAGAGAGGGAGAGGGTGAGAGTGAGGAGAAAAGAGAGTGGGAGGGGGCACCTCACAACGGGTCCCGGCACACCCTACTCTAAGCAGCTGGTCTCCACTCAGTCCTCAGGCCGAGGGAGAGGCGGGGCTGAGCTTCTTCTGTGTCCCCCGTCTCTCTCTAACGCTCTCCCTCTCTCGAGTAACGTTGTAACTTCTCTCCGCTTGGAACGCAGGGCAGGTCCTGTCTTCAAGTTCTCATGTCATCATGGGGCTTGTCCTGGGACCTGAGAAAGAAAATGGAGTTTTCTGTTCATGCTATCACTGCCCAGCTGGTTATTTGGGACCCTGATGTGCAGTGCTGAGGAGCCTAGGGAGATGGGGAAGTCTTTTGCAGGTCACTTTTCAGAATTGTTGGAGATGGCTGTGGAAAATTCCCAAGCCCTCTGCATTCCAAGATTCCAGGCAAGGGGTCAGGTCTCCCTCCGACATCTGAAAAACTGCATTTTGAGTAGCCGGTTAAAGGTCCCTCAGGTCTGTGTCCTAATCCCCAGGGCCTGTGAAGAGGTTGCCTTACATGGTAAAGGAACTGGGCAGATGTGATTAAGTTAAGGGTCTTGAGATGGGGAGATTACCCTGGATTATCCAGGAGGGCCTGATGAAATCAATATAGTCCTCCTAAAGGGGATGCAGGAGGGTCAACATCAAAGGAAAAGGTTATGTGATGAGAGGCAGAGTCTAGTGTGAAGTGACTGAGAGCCAGGGAATGTGGGCGCCTCTGGAAGCAGATGCTCTCCTGGACCCTCCAGAAGGAACAAGCCCTTGGTTTTAGCCCCTTAAGACTCATTTTGAACTACTGGCCTCCAGAACTGTAAGAGGATAAGTTTGGGTTGTTTTAAGCTACAAAATTTATGGTAATTTGCTACAGCAGCCGTAGGAAACACACACAGCGCAAGCACTGGGTTCTATCGAAGGGAATTACACAAGCCTTTCCCTCCCCTCAAGGACAGACTCGGGCCTGGTGCAGATGCCCCCATCTTTGCTTTATGTTGGAATCACATGGGGAACTTTTGAAGCCCCAGATTAACTGAGCCACAATCTCTGGCAGTACCAGCACCCAGGCAGCAGCAGCATCACTTTTTTCTTTAAATAGAGAAATAGTCCACATGACAACAAAATGTCCATATCTTAAGTGTTCAGCTCAAAGCATTTTCACAATTGTACACACCCATGTATCCACCACCCAAGACAAGATACAGAAAATTCCCATCACAACAGAAAGTGAGATCACCCCTCTGTAGTGAATTCTGACCACCCCCCACGCCGAGGCAGCCACTTTCTGACTTTTATCACCATAGTGAGTTTTGCCTGTTCTTGGACTTCATATAAGTGGAATCACACAGTGTGTATTTTTTGGTGGTGTGGCTTCTTTTTTTTAAAACAATGTTTTTGAGATTCATCTATGTGGTTGTACATTCCTTTTTATTGCTAAATAGTATTTGATTATATGAATATTTGCAATTTATCCATTTTGATGTTGATGGATTTTTGGATTGTTTACGGTTTGGGGTTATTATGAACAATTACATAGTGATTTTAAAGGATGGTCACAAAGTGGTCCTCACATCCCCTCCTGCTGGAGCTACTTCGACTAATAAAGACAGTGGAAGTGAGATTATTCTACACTGAGTTGTGTTCCCAAATTCATATGTTGAAGCCCTAACCTCCCCCACTCCATGTGACTGTATTTGGAGACAGGGCCTATAGGGAGTAATTAAGGTTAAATGAGGTTGTGAGGAGGGATCCTGATCTGATAGGTCTGGTGTTCTTATAAAGAGAGGAAGAGAGACCAGAGTTCTCTCTCTCTGTGTACAGAAGAAAGGCCTCATGAGGACACGGTGAGAAGGTGGTCATCTGCAAGCCAGGAAGAGAGCCCTCACTGAACACCAGTCTTTGATCTTGGACTTACCAGCCTTCAGAACTGTGAGAAAATAAATGTCTGTTGTTTAAGCCATCCAGCCTGCAGTATTTTGTTCTGGCGGTCTGAGCAGACTATCACAGACATTACGTTACTTCTGAGGCTATAAATGAGAGGCCACACAGCTTTGCAAAGCTGGGACATTTCTCGGGGAACACTTGCCTCTGAGCCCAGGCTGCCATGGAAGCAGTCTGGCTATGCTGGGCCCACCCTGCCTGAAAGGCTACCATGGACAATGGCTGAGCCCAGATTTCAGCCAGCCCTGCCCCAGGGCCAGGAGAGAGCGAGGAGCCATGTGGGTGGCTCTGCCAGGCCTGGCCGTGGGTGGGGGGTGGTCGGGGAGCTGTATCCCTCTCAACTCCTGACCATGGATCCATAAGCATGAGCAATGGTGGTTATACGCTGCTGGCTTTGGGGGTGGTTTTTCAGTCACACTGGATTACTGGAACAAGGCTTGGAAAAGTCTCTTTTGGGAACCTAGTCATTCATTTCTCTCCATTAAGTATGTTGGGGTGGAACTGCTACATTGAAGATTAGATGGGTTTGTGACTTTATATGAATCTGCTAACATTGTCCAATGTTACTGGGCTACTTACACACCCAACAGTGATGTACCAGGTTGCTCCACATCCTTGCTCAACGTTTGGTGCTGTCACTCTGCTGTTAGCCCCCACCCCCACCCCCACCCCGCCCCAGTGGGTGTGAAAGGACACTCATTGTCCTTTGGTTTTCAGTCCTTTTGTTGCTGTTGGTGTTGAGCCCCTTTTCATGTGCTTATTGGCTATTCAAGAGTCTACTTTTGTGAAGCATCTGTTCAAGTCTTTTGTCTATTTTTAAACACTGGATTATTTGTCTTTTTGTTCTTCATTTGTGAGAAGTCCTTATATATTCTGGATGTGAGGCTTTTTTCAGGCAAATGACCTGGGGACCCTCCCCCCCAGGTCTATGTGACATTATTACTTTTTAATCTCCCTGCGATGCCCAGGTGATGCCAAGGTTGAGACCGCTCACTTGGTGCTTGTTTCCTTTGTTTTCTGGAGGACGAGATCAGCGTCCATGGGGCAGGGCTTGGAGTCAGAAGGCCTGGTGTTGACGTGGCTTCGACCCCAGCCTGCCTCGTGAACTTCGGCGAATCCTGTTAAATGATAAAACGAGGCACATTAAACATTTCAAGAGTTTATTTGAGTGCATGAGTTGGAATGTGGTTAGGAGCCCTCCACAGCCGGAGCGAGGTCAGGTTTTTATAGAGAAGACGCAGAAACAAAGCGAGGGAATTATTTGCTTGGCTGCAGCTTATGCCGGGGCTCTATTTGGGAGAGTCGAACTGTCTGTGGTTGTTCTGATGCCTCGTCCTCTCGGATTCGATGCCCTGACTCTGGCTTTGGTGTGGGTTTGCTCATGTGGGCTGCCAAGGCATTGCATCCATCCAGTCTGTCGGCCTCCGTGTTTAATTACTTTACCAGTCAATTAATAGCTCTGTACCTCCTCTTCTCACCCCTACAGTGGAGTTAATAATAGCACTAGGAAGAGTGTGGCAATAATTAAAGGCAATCGAATGCAGAACCCTTGGTGCTAACTGGCTCTCGGGACAGTGTCAGGGCTTCAGATCAGAATTTCTCATATTTACGCAGAATCTTAGGCAAAATTTCCAGGTCACCAATATTCACCCTGCGTGAAAGCCTGGTGTGGGAGGAGGGGACGGTTATAACGCTTTAGATACATAAGGAAATCCGTGAAAATAATGTCTCCACTGCGTATTTGGTTTCCAAACACCTGTGCATCAGATTCTCCAATTGACAGTGGACAGGAAAGGGGGCGGCAGCGGCTGACAGTCACACAGAGTCTGGCTTTGCAGGTTTTTTCTAAATGCAAAATTCCAAGACTGAAGGTGGCACTGTGCATGTCAACGATTCATAGAGCTGAACCAGGTCAATCTCACGACCAAGGCTCGTGTCTACCCCGCACTGCATGAGCCTTGACACACAGACGAAGCAGCTTTAGTCAGTGTGCACACTTTAGAGAAAGCTCTTTTGTTTTTATGTTAGGTTAACTGACTGCGATACTCTTGCGGAAGGGATGGAAAGGAATGGCATGCTGTCTGCAGCTGCACACAAGGAGCTGGACTTGGAGGTCATGCAGCTGGTAAAACTCAGACCTGGCACCAGAGCTCGGGTTTTCCAGTTCCAAGCCCAGGGCCTTGCGCCCTTCACCAGGGTTTCCCAAACTCTAAGGTGCGTCGCCTAGAGGTCTGAGAACTGCAGATTCTGGCTCAGGGGGCCTGGGTGGGACCAGGTTCTTTATTTCTGATAAACTCGCAGGTGATGGTGACACTGACCCCCGGACCATATTTGATTGGCAGGCATGACACCACCCTTCGTTCAAGGAGTCAGCATGTCCAGAAGCCATGGTCCCATGCTGCTGCCCTCTAAGCAGACTCATGGAGGTTGGCTTCCAGCCAGGACCACCATCCAAGGGGGAGCCTCACTAATCACCAAACCACTGTAGTTTTCCCTTAGCTGTGCTCCTTCTTTTCTGGGATGAACTAGGGGAATACAGCAAGAGGACATATCCAGGTGATGGAAAGCTCCTTGTGCCACAAACGTGTCACCCTAAACTTCGCCAAGAGCTCTGCCTGGAGAGGGGGCAGAGAGGGCCTCACTCCTCACAGGAGCTCTGTCTGGGAGGAAGTGGGAAATGGTAGAGAAGATGTGACATGTGGCCAGAAGTGCATGCAGGTTACCATTCTCGTTCTAGAATCTTCCTGTGAATGTGTGAGGATGTATGTTGGTGTCAAAACAGGCAGGAATTAATAAAAAGATGCAAACAAAATAAAAAGGCATAGTTTTCTCTAAAAGCAAAGGACACAGAAACTTTTCCACACCAAGAAGGTGACACAGAGGAGGAAATAACGTGGCCTCCGCCCCCTGACCCCTGGCTGGACATGTGGGTCCCAGGACTCCTGAATCCTCCCGGGACATGCAGCTGCCACTAAAACTTGCTCATGGAAGAGGGCATGTCAGGCACAGGGAGACCATTTGGACGTCCTGAGGGGCCTATGCCCTCTGAATGCTCCTGATGGTCCCTGGAAGCCCAGCGCCCTTCCTGCCCGGCCACTGTCCCACTACCTGGCAGGACCCAGGCAGGATCCAAGGAGTCCCTGATGGCTGTCCCACCAGCAGGTGCCTGTGTGTGTCCCTGTCCCTTTTTTATTCCCCTTTCTTGGCATTTCACCTTTTTCCTGCTGTTTTCCGTGAGGCTCCTCCTGAAACCCAGTCTCCCTAAAACTGAGTTCCTCTGCTGAATTTATGATTCTAACACCTGTTCCCCTCAAGACTGAGGAGTTTCAAAAGGGGGGTGGAAACCGAGAGGACCCTGTGGGGCCTCCCCGGTACAAAAGCCTTTCCAAGTCCTCTGTTTCTCACTTGTGGGAAAAAAGCTTCAGCCTCCAAACCTTCCCTGCGTTCCAAGGGGCAGATTCAGTTACTAATTAGGGAAGTGAGGGGAGGCAGAAACAAAAGAGGAGCACTCACAGACATAGAGCAGGATGGGGCAGGGTCCTGGTTCCCCCTCAAGGGATGCATGTAACCATCTGATATAGATCTCTGAGACTTTCTATAGCAACTAAGGCCCACACCCAGGTGGAGGATGGTCACTTCAAGCCAAGCACAAGCATGTGGACCCTAGACTGGTTGGAACCAGAAGGCTGATGATTGAGATTCCTGGAACATCACTCAATACCTCCCCATCAACCAATCAGAGGAAGGCCACACACCCTGCAGACCTCCCCCCGGATTTTGCCTATAAAAACTCTTCCCCGGGGGCTTCCCTCTTGGCACAGTGGTTAAGAATCGCCATGGGTTCAAGCCCTGGTCTGGGAAGATCCCACATGCCGCAGAGCAACTAAGCCTGTGCACCACAACTACTGAGCCTGTGCTCTAGAGCCTGCGAGCCACAACTACTGAAGCCCGTGAGCCACAACTCCTGAAGCCCACGTGCCGCAACTACTGAGCCCGCGTGCCTAGAACCTGTGCTCCGCAACAAGGGAAGCCACTACAATGAGAAGCCCACACACCGCAATGAAGGGTAGCCCCCTCTACAATGAAAAGTAGCCCCCGCTTGCTGCAACTAGAGAAAGCCCACGAGTAGCAGCGAAGACCCAAAGCAGCCAAAAATAAATAAATAAATAAATTTATTTTTAAAAAAACCCAAAACTACTCTTCCCCAGAAACCATCAGGGAGTTCAGGTCTTTTGCGCACAAGCTGCCCATTCTCCCTGCTTGGCCCTGCAATAAACCTTTCTCTGTTCCAAGCTCCAATGTTCAGTGCATCAGGCATATGGACTCAGGTTCGATAACATTCCTACCCTGGTTTGGTCCAGATCAGAACACAGCTCCCACATCTCCTTCCCAAGGCCACATCTCCTGGAATGTTCTGCCTACTCTTTTGTACCTAGAAACATCAAGGGGCCAGAGGAGGGCAGGGGTTCGAGCAGGGCAGACGGTTCACTGGGAAGCCCCCATTCAGCCTGCGGATGGGTGTCCATCCTGGCTCTTCCACATTTCTCATGCCTCCTCTGGGCCTGGGGAGGCAGAAGTACAAGCAGCTCTCAAGGGGGACCAGGGAGGGTCAAGCTCAGCACAGGCTTTGCAGGCAGAGCCATACCTGTACCTGGGCTCCTGCTGCCATCAGCCTCTCATTTCTGTGTCTGTGCCACACGTGTGCTCAGAGAGCCAGGACCTGAGCTCACTTAACCCCTCAGTTTGGAAAGAGTAAGGAGTCTGGGCCTCTTTCCCTTTGACCCATCTTTAGAGCAGCAAGGACGTTGCTTATTCTGTCCCCTGAGGCTCTCCTGCATCAAGAACCTCCTGAATGTGACAAGAATAGCACTGGGCCATCAGAGAATAACTTGCCAGGCAATTATTGTCTTCGGAAGTGATGTTGCTTTGCAAAATGTTTTAAAATAAACTGCATGTGCACTTCCACTTAGAGAGTAAAAGCTTATCATTTGGTTTCATTTAATAATGATTTACATGATGGTAAGAAAAGCAAGCAAATTCAAATGAAATTATTGATTTTTATGATTATAGATGAGAACTTCAACAAGAGTAAACGACAGTTTTCTATCTGAGTAAATGCTAATTCTTAGAAAGCTGCATGAAAAACTCGTATTAGCCACTGTATGTGATGAATGGATATGCTGACATTGCTATTTATAAAGTCCTTGTTGAGCGCAGACCTTCTCAGTGAATTAACAGATGGACATTTCCTCTGCAGATGCTGGAGGACGACGTCATGGTTCTTCTGCATCTATTCCCGTTGGTCAGGGCTGCACCACCTGGTGACGGATGCTTTCCAGGCAACTAATAGAACTTGCTAGTAATAACTCAGTATCCGTTGAATAATCTGCAGTAACAATGAAATCCAATTCAAAAAAACAAACCTCAGTCTACATAAATGTTTGTGATTCATCCATCATTATATTGATTCCGTTTCTCACATCACATCCACAGTGTTTTTTAATGGGGGAGCCTTATTTATACTACGGCTGGAAGACAGGAGTGAGATGGGAAATTTTATATCCATAGAAGTTTACTTCCAGGTGAGAGATTTGGAATAAGGAACTCTCACCTAGAAACAATTTTCCCATCTCTGGGAAACAAGGAGCACTGACTGCCAAGGTGTTTCATTACTCACTATACCTAGATCATAGTTTGTCCACCTGGAATGAATGATTAATACATTGGCAGGCGCAAATGTATTTGTTCAAATCGTAAACAAATGAAAATCAGCTCCATATATTCTTTCATGCTAAAATTTTAAATCATACTCATATCCATGAACAATTTTCGCTGTTTCTGCCTATACGACTAACAGAAAGTCCTACGTCATACTAAAAACATTCCTGGGATTCTCATAAACTAAATAAGCCCCTAGGGTCTCGGACTGTCTGCAACTTGGGATGTAACTTAAGTCCCACCCTCACTTACCTCTGCTCACTCATTCACTGTAACAGAAGGCCTGGAACAAATTCCAAGTCCAGACCAACAGCCGCCAGACACCTCTGGTCTTCTCCAAGTGCTTGTCTCTGCTTCCCACTGACCTCAGGCAGGTGCCATCTCACGGCACTTGGCTTCTGTCTGTCCCTCTGGCCTCCTGCCCAGGCTCTCAGTTGACAAGAAGGCATGGGATGAGTGGACTCACCCTCAGTGCCCATGTGCTATGTGGGCGTTAACTCCCCGTGAGGTGATCTTCTGCCCAGGATGCTGGAGCTGGCGGCTGTTCTGAGGTCCAGTTATTCAGCTGCTTGCGGGACTGTCCCAGGGATGGTCGCCTGCACTCAGCAGTGCTGACTCCAAGCTGCTGTCTCCAAACCGCTGTCTCCAGCCAGCTCTTCTTCCTTCCGGTTTGGTTCCTCGGCCTTGACCTCTGCTCCCTGCAGCTGCACCCCTGAAAAATGGAGCACTTGACCCTTTGCCCCAGGCTCTGCCTTCTGGGCCTTCCAGGCAAAAATGGATTCCTTTGATTGAGGCTTGGTTTCCCCATTTTCAAAATGGGGTAATACCCCCCCTCAGAGGGTTCTTTGAAGATTCAATACAGGTTATTTAGACAACAGCATTTTGTAACGCATCATGTTCCTGCTGTACCTGTTCTCCCCTCAGTACAGTCGGGGCTCTCCCTCCTCCCCATGATGTCCTGAGCCCTGCAGTAGAGAGCTCCTGTCCATTCGCCTTGACCCCTGTGTTTCTGCAGTTTCTTTGTGTCCTGCTTGGCTGACCTACTTGCTGCGCCCAGACTTGTGCTCCTCAACTGTCGCCACCATCGTGCATCTTTGTTCATGTGGGAAATTCATGATCTTCCAGAAGCCGTCCAAATTCCTGTGCTGCGTTGCATGTCAAGTGATAGGATCTCATTTTATTAAACTACTTATGGGCTGAATTGGGATTTGGTATATCAGAAAATGAACAAACTGATTAAAAAGCTGTACTTTTATAATTATGCTGGAACTGAAATATTGTACTGTTTACTGTAAATGGCATTTGGTATAAAGTTAATTTGGTTTTTTACCGCATTTACTGTATATCCATTGGGTTTCTTGGTTGCCACCTTAAACATAAGCAGCATTTATGGAGAGATATTGGGGTTCACAGAACCAACAGGAGGCTAGACGATCCAACCTGGAAAATAGGCGGGACCTGGAGTTTTGGAGGCAGCAGAAACTGTAGCAAAGCTGAGGCCATAGGAACTGTTTGGTGCACACAAGGCAGCTGCATGTTACCAAGAAGATGGCATGTGTCAATTGATCAGGATACGTTTCTTGCTTCCTCAATGGTCCTCAGGCCAGTGCTCCCTGGGACAGCTCCTGTCCACGTAGGGACTCGGGGAGTCAGTCCACTCACCTCCTGCAGCTCCCAGGCTGTCTCAGGGAGGCTCAGGGAGAGCTCGAGGGCTGGAAGGACACCTCATTGCCTCAATCTGCAACTGACACGCATCACTTTCTTTCATGACCCATTGGACGTAATAAAGTAAAATACATATTTTATGGCAAGACAAGAAAAATTTAAACATAAAAATTTTCTCTGCCTGTTTGTGCCTCCTTCCTCACCTTTAGTGTGTGTTGTGCACCTGCATTAACCAGACCTCCTTAGGAGATAACATTCCTTCCTAATGCTTTAAGGGATCACAATGACTCACTACTCACTTTGTACGTGCAGAACTGGACTAGGTAAATTGTCAATATGTCATTTGATGTATAACCCTTTGCCTCAAAAACATGTATAACTGTGCTTTGACTTCTAACGGGCAGAACAGTCCTCGGAGCTTTCTGAAAGACTGTCTCCCAGGTTATAATCCTCAGGTTGGCTGAATAAATTTCTCCATTTCTTTCTTAGGTTGACTATTGATGACTTTTTCCTCGACAGACAGAACTGGTCACTGGCTAACTACAAGGCTGCCAGGAGGATAGTTTGTCCTATTCCTGAAGTGCTCCTCTGCCACCCCTCCTCCTAGCAAACTTTCCTATTCACTTCATAGTGCAGCACAAGCATCCTGTTCTTTGTGAAGTTTCCCAGCTACATGGACACAGATGACAGCCGCTCTCTCCTCTGTGCTCCCAGAAGCCGTGGTTCACAGCCTGTGGTCTTTAACTTGCAACCTAAGTCTCAGTGGGTCAGCCTTTCTTTCAAAGGTAAATGAAATATGGCTCAAACCAAGATCCCTATAGGACGGCTGACACAGCTACCCTGGGCCCCCCCTCAAAAGTCCTACGCTGTTCACTGGGGCTTGACGTTCCTCCCAGTCACCTTGTTTCCAAATTCGGATGCCATGAATCCTCAACCTCCGTCGCACCCGGGTTCCTTTGCTGTGTTGATTAAGTTCCCTAAAATAAATTCACATAAAATATCTAAGTCACTGGCAAAGTTCAGTGAAGGGTTGGGGTTATGGAGGACATATACATCACATAAATATCATTTAAAATTGAATACCAGACATGTTTGTCCTTTGATTTTGTTTAACCTTTGTATAAACAATTTACTCTAAATAGCAACACAGACAAAAAGCTATATAAACACAAAGGAAGTCATGTGGAAATGAGATTGTTTACTCTTTTTATTATATAAAAGTATTAAACGGTCATGATTTTAAAGTTCAAAAAACAAAGGGAAAGATAAATACCCCTTTAGCACCTTCTCCCTTCTTCCATTTCTGCTTTCCAGAAATAACCAGAATTATGTTTTTTAAAATGTATTCTTCCAGAAATTTATTACGCACATACATTTTTTCAAAAATTGGATCCTATTATAAATAAGATTACTTTGTGATTTGCTTTTTTCACTCAACATTATATCTTGGCCTTCTTTTAGGTATAGGTGTATGTGCATATATATATATATATTTAAACTGCTCTAAATATTTCATTTTATGCATGTACATATGCATTCATTCATTCAATAAACATTTAGTGAGCGTTTATATGTGCCAGGCATTGTGACCAGTCTCCCATTGGTGGACACTTGGGTCCAGTTTGTTGCTTTACACACAGCGCATAATGAGCATCCTGGTGAAGCCGCTGGGTCACAGAGCAGGTGCATTGTGAGCTCTGACTGGATGGACACTTTGCAATGTCGCCTCAGTCATAGCCTCACCAGCAGCATCCCCACACCCTCTGGAAGTCCTGGGGTATCATTGTGCTTTTCCATTTTTCCTTGCGTGATAGATAACAGTGGCCTTACTGCTTAACTCTGCATTTCTCGCCTTCTAAGTGAGGAAGTACATCTCTCCACATTTGCTGGAGACCTCTTTGTTCTTGTAAGTCTGGAACTCTGTCACCAGAAACGTTCTCCCGGCCCCCTTACTCCCCAGTCCCATTGGATTGTTGGCCCCTCTGGCTCCTCTGAACCTTCTCTTTTTTCTCTAATTGCTCTACCCTGCCTCAAAATTCCTTTTAAGGGATTCAGGTCAACAACTGTGAAACTGCTACACAGATATTGAACAATTTAGTAAATGGAAGATATTTGGTGGGAACCAGGTTCCTCAATGTTGAAATAGGAGGTCACAGATAAGAAAAGGCATGGAGTGGTACTTTCCTGGTGGTCCAGTGGCTAAGACTCTGCACACGCAATGTAGGGGGCACGGGTTCAATCCCTGGTCAGGGAAATAGATCCCTCATGCTGCAACTGAGTTTGCATGCCACAACTAAAGATCCTGTATGCCACAACGAAGATCCCGCGTGCCACAACTAAGACCCAGCACAGCCAAATAAAGAAATTAAAAAAAAAAAAAAGACAGGGGCTTCCCTGGTGGCGCAGTGGTTGAGAATCTGCCTGCCAATGCAGGGGACACGGGTTCGAGCCCTGGTCTGGGAAGATCCCACATGCCACGGAGCAACTGGGCCCGTGAGCCACAATTACTGAGCCTGCGCGTCTGGAGCCTATGCTCCGCAACGAGAGGCCGCGATAGTGAGAGGCCCGCGCACCGCGATGAAGAGTGGCCCCAGCTTGCCACAACTAGAGAAAGCCCATGCACAGAAACGAAGACCCAACACAGCCATAAATAAATAAATAAAAAAAAAAAAAAAAAAAAAAGACAGAAAGAAAAGGGGGAAGGCTAGAATGATTTTTATGGTAATGAAGTAGAGTTGGAAACGTCAGTATGAACTCCACTATTGCTTAATACAGATACAGATTTTTACTTTTTGAAATATTTCTAGATATTAGTAAGCACACGTTTCCTTGCTCTGTCAGCTGAGCAGGACCTGAGGCAGATCTTGGTTTCTAGTATCATCCTCAAAGGACACAGGAGCCAATTGGAAGAGCTCCCAGAGCCAAAGCTGGAACAATTTGGTAGAATGCTAGCAATTCAGCGATCTTTCAATGACAATACTGCGCTCACATGTAAATAAGACAGTATTGACCCGTTGGTGCACAGCTGGAATTACCTGTGTTACTTCCCTGCCCTGAACAGTGGGTTTGCACAGAACAGCCCAACTTTCTTGAGTAGTTTTTCAATGCACACTTCTTTACTAAGCTTATTATTATTATTAATATTATTATCATTTGGCTCTGTCGGGTCTTAGTTGCGGCACACAGGATCTTTATTGTGGCACACAGGCTTCTCTAGTTGTGGTGCATGGGCTCAGTAGTTGCCGCACGCAGGCTCTCTAGTTGCTGCACAAGGGCTCTCTAGTCGTGGCATGCAGGATCTAGAGCATGGGGGCTCAGTAGTTGCAGCATACCGGCTTTGTTGCCCCGCAGCATGCGGGATCTAGTTCCCTGACCAGGGATCTAACTCACATCCCCTGCATTGGAAGGCAGATTCTTAACCACTGGACCACAGGAAAGTCCCCCTCTTTACTAAGCTTATTGACATCATGTTTTTCATGAGTAGAATTTATTTAAGTATAGATTTAAAAAATCTGATCCTGAACTGTTTAATGCTAAACTTCATTCCCCTGAATGATGAAAAACAGCCATTAAAACACAGTATTTATGGTTCACAAAAGTGTCCCTTAGGTAAGAATCTTTTTCTTAAGCAGCTAAAATGTGACATTTCATATGCTTACAAGAGCTTTTTGGTAAATACCAGGCTATTTGCTGTTAAAATGTTTAGAAGACTTTTCTAAAAGAGGCAGCTTGATGGTTCAAATGGAGTCTTTTCCTCCTTTCCTAATCAGTGCTATCCAGTTGGAAAATAATAAACCTTTATGTATCAAGTGCCCCATAAACGTGATTTGGCGAAGCTGCTTGAGCAGTCAGTTATTTGGATGATCTTCGTTGACGATGCAGAGGCCAGCGCAGCTGCAGGGAGACTCTGGGTGCCATGAGAGATGTCAGGGGGATGGCATCCCCTGAGATTGAGACCCAAGACCCCCCATCCCTTGACATTCCCCGTCTATGATGACTTTTCTATGACATGTGGTTTATTCTGGCCTCACAAAGCCCTACACTTGTTTGTTTTTGTTTAACTTTTTATTTCTTTGCTGTTTTGTGTTTTTTGAGCATAGTTTGTGGTTTGGCAGCAAGACTTTTCTTTATGGCTCTTGTTAAAATTTACTTTGGCACAAAGCTCACAAATGGGCATGAGGGACACATCACCTCTTTCATTATGGAGTCAGGGTGATCTCAGGAGCTTTTACTAAAAGCCATTAAATTTATAAAAGAATGGTTCTTTACGGTAACATTTTATATTATCATAGATCATTGCCCCTTTCTCTACATTAGTAGTGTGTGTGTATGAATTTCCAAAACCAAAGAGTTAAATTTCTTTATCTAAATTTAACAAACTTTACAAGCATATACTAAACTGAAGGCTATTAAGTTATTCTCAACAGAGGTGGATTGGAAATACCGTTGGCTACATTCAGGCTTTCTATCTATACAGAATGACCTGCCTTAATTCAGTAAGATCAACCTTTCCTATGTATCTATATAAAGTAAAATAACTTAAATGAGTGGTAGATTCTAAATCTTTAAACATTTTTTAATTCTAATTTTTGTACTGTATTAAAATGCACATAACAAAGTTTACCACCTTAACCATTTCTAAGTATGCAGTTCAGTGGTATTCATATGGTGCAGCCGTCACTACCACCCATTCCCATAACTGTTTTTACCTTATAAATCTGAAACTCTATACCTATTAAGCATTAATTCCCCATTCTCTCCTCCCCTCAGCCCCTGGCAACCACTGTAATACCTTCTGTCTTTGATTTTGACTCCTTGAGTATTTCATAAAAGTGGAATCATATAGTGTTTGTCTTTTTTGTGACTGGCTTATTTCACTTAAGTCCTCAAGATTTGTCCATGTTCTAACATATCGCAGAACTTCCTTCCTTTTTAAGATGGAATAATATTCAGTTGTATGAATATTCCACATGTTGTTTATCCGTTCATCAGTCAATGGACACTTGGGTTGCATCCATGTTTCAGTATTGTGAAAATGCTGCCGTGAACATGGGTGTACAAATGTCTATTCAAGACCCAGCTTTTAATTCTTTTGGTTATGTACCCAGAAGTGGAATTCTATTTTTAAATTTTTGAGGAACCTCCATAGTGTCTTCCACAGTGGCTACACCATTTTACATTCCGCCAACAGTGAAAAAGGGTTCGAATTTCTCCACATCCTCACCAACCATTGTTATTTTCTGTTTTGGATAGTAACCTAATTTCTGCCTGGGTACTGACAGAGTTAATTCAAGTTGAGCACGGAAAATTTTTTTTTTTTTAATGAGAAAGGTAAGGTTTATGAGACAGCTTGAAATAAAGCCTTCGTACAGCTTAACATAGACTTTAAAAGGAGAGGGAGCGGCTTCTCTGGGGGTGCAGTGGTTGAGAGTACGCCTGCCGATGCAGGGGATACGGGTTCGTGCCACGGTCCGGGAGGGTACCACGTGCCGCGGAGTGGCTGGGCCCGTGAGCCATGGCCGCTGGGCCTGCGCGTCTAGAGCCTGTGCTCCGCAACGGGAGAGGTCACAACGGTGAGAGGCTTGCGTACCGCAAAAAAAAAAAAAAAAAAAAAAAAAAAAAAAGGTAAAGGGAAATACTTTCGGGGCAGGGCAGTAGTCCATATAATGTTCTTTTGAGATATTCTTCTCACTACACTGAAAAATTAATTAACGTTTTTCGAGAATCAAATAAAACATTCATGAACTCATGGATTCAGAAGCCACCTTCAGACAACATCACACCTCCCTGTCTCAAACTGTAGTAAAATGACACATAATGATGAAGATGCTGACTCCAACATAAAAGTTTTAAGAGTGCAGCACCACAGAAATTCATGCCATATTTGACACTTCTCACTTCTTTTTATCTTAGACCATCACAGTCTAATTATAATTTTATATAATTAATAATTTAAAAAAAATGAGAACAGTAATTATATGTGTATAAGTCATATTTAAAACAACAGAATAGGGCTTCCCTGGTGGCACAGTGGTTGAGAGTCCGCCTGCCGATGCCAGGGACACGGGTTCGTGCCCCGGTCCGGGAAGATCCCACATGCCGTGAAGCGGCTGGGCCTGTGAGCCATGGCCACGGAGCCTGCGCGTCCGGAGCCTGTGCTCCGCAATGGGAGAGGCCACAACAGTGAGAGGCCCACATACTGCAAAAAAAAAAGCACAAACAAAATTTTAAAATCAAACAATAAACCAGAAAAAATTTAAGCCATGGTGACAGATAATGGGTTAACTTGAAAATCTCTTACATATCAATAAGAAAATGTTGACCACAGCAACGGAAAATAAGCAAAGGTCATGAACTCAAGGTGCGTGCATACACACATACACATGCACACACACAAATATTAGTGCCCATCAATATCTGAGAAAAAGTTCAATCAATAAAATGAAAATTTTAAATGAAGGACTTATTTTCAACCTAACATATTGGCATGGACAAAAAAAATAAGAATGACAAAAAATAGTAAGTTTTGGGGGGATGGATTTAAACAGGGGCTGCCATACACTGCTCGTCCAAATACAAGTTAGTTGCAGGCAATACGCAATACACATTAAAATGTCCACACAGTCCAGCAATTACACTTGGAATTCAGCTCTAGAAAAAAAATGTAGATGTATTCAGAGATTCAACTACAAGGATGCTTCTAATGCAAAATATTGGAAACAATGGGGAATTTATAAATAAGTTATGCTTGGTTTAACTCATAAAATGAAACATGTTGCAGCCTTCACAAACTAGCTGAATGTTTATTGGTGTCTCAGGAAACTTTTGGTCTCTTTAAGTGGGTGTAACAAGACGGTGTAAGTGCCCTAAGTCCCTGATGACTAAGGACTGGAAAGAATGCATCTGGGCCACACTGGGGATTCAAAGCCATCCGAGAGGCTGCCTCTCTCTGTGTTTCTGGGGCCACGAGGTCTTCACTTTCCACGGCTCTGTATGGACCCTCCTCTCTCCAGACCAGATTCCTCCGTGATGCGCTGGGCTTCTGCCTTCAACTGGTTGCAGCTCCCCCAGGGTCTTAGAGCTGTAGGGTCTCCCTCTGTATGACTGGCTTGGTCTCTGTCTGCAAAGTCCCATTTCTTGAGAAGGAATGTCTGGCTGGCTTAGGTGAGCTGGTGGCCTGGCTACCCTGGTGGACAGTGTGATCTGAGCTGGGGCCAGGGCTGGGGCCAGGGCGGGGGCCAGCCCGACACACACAGGCTCGGGCAACTTAGCTTCCTGCTATTATGAGTCTTGGGCCCTCAGCATCCCTGGGGGACCTCTTTGGGATCCCAGCCATGGTGCGCTCTGCTTTGTGATTTGTGGGGATATGACTATGACGCTTGTTGGGGTTGGTTAACTGAGTTAACTGAGCCGGTGCCAGTCCTCTTCAACCCGGTGACCACAGAGCCCCTGCGGCCTCACCCATCTCTGAGGGGCGACAGCAGGACAGGAGCCGGACTGTAAGGGCGTGAGGTTTTCCCTGGCTGCTTACCTCCCTCCTTCGCAGAAGCAGGAATTCTCCGCATTGGCGCATCGATGGGTTCCTAGAATAACAGAGCTACAAAGGGCAGAGAGGTCAACATGTAAACGCCATTTTACATCCTGCAGGCGTCCAAACTTGGGACCAGGAACACAAGAGGATTAGACATCTTTTGTAGACGTCTTTCTGTGAGCAAGGACTATGCATTCCTGCACCATGCCAATGTTCCTGGTTTTTCTGTATTTTTATGCCACCTATTGCCTGGGACAAAGGTGTAGCAAACATACAGAAACCGCAACTTCACATCTTTTCATATCCCTGACTCTGTGATGCTGGTGTACTGTGAGGATCAGACTCAATCACTTGAAATTTTAAATTTTTGGTTAAAATTTGCATAGCTCTACAACAAATTAAGTATGCCTAAATCTGTATACTTAAAATATACAAAGTATTGATTAGGTAAAAGAATTATGGACTTCCCTGGTGGCACAGTGGTTAAGAATCCGCCTGCCAATGCAGGGGACACGGGTTCGAGCCCTGGTCTGGGAAGATCCCACATGCCGCGGAGCAACTAAGCCCATGCGCCCCAACTACTGAGCCTGTGCTCTGGAGCCTGGGAGCCACAGCTACTGAGCTCACGAGCCACAACTACTGAAGCCTGTGTGCTTAGAGCCCCTGCTCTGGAATAAGAGAAGCCACCGCAATGAGAAGCCCTCACAGTGCAACGAAGAGTAGCCCCCGGCTTGCCACAACTAGAGAAAGCCCATGCACAGCAACGAAGACCCAATGCAGCCAAAAATTAAAAAATAAATGAATAAATTTATTTTTTGAACAAATTGCTATTTGCAATTAATATTAGTGAATACCAGCTTTCCTGGGGTGGTGAGAAGGCGTTTTAAGTGTACACGACTTTGGCAGCCCTCCTGGCGGGAGGCTGGTGACATCAGAGCAGTGTTTAACTGGGGAATTGAGCAGCTCAGCAGTGCGGGAATTACTTCTGTGATATCATCTATGTTATGCTGCCAGTAAGTGTTCTGAAAATACTCTGCTCCGGAAAAGCTATATCTGAATGAGAGAAGTCAGTTTTCCAAAACGATTCAAATCAACCCCTGCCCCCAAACAACCTAGTCATGTAGACCAGAGATAAATACAACAGGCTGGCTTTGCAAGGGGGCACTACTGAGAATTCCAGGGGAAGGGACTGTCTGCTGGTAATGACCTTCAAACATAGACACAAATGGATGTCATTAGATGGATGGCCCATTAACTGTGAACCCAGAAGTTTCTAATTTCTCTCTCTCTCTTTCTCCCTCCCTCCCTTTCTTCCTCCCTCCCTTCCTTCCTTCCTTTTCTCTCTCTCTCTCTTCCTTTCTTTCCCCCCACTTCTTTCCTCTCCTTCCTGTCTCCCTCCCTCCCTTTCTTCTTTTCTTTCTTCCCTGGAAGAGAATCAAAAAGGCAGAACTACTTATGTAAATTTTTCATTTGAAAGCTAATGCAACATCCTAGAGAATGCTGGATGGTTAAAGACTAAAAGTTTCACCAAGTTTAAAATCTAAGCAATGAAGAAAAAATTATTCACTCTCACAATACAAGGAAATTTCTTACCAGCCCATAAAAGATTAAAAATTAGTTTAAAAAAATTCCCCAAACTCCCACAGTCTTTTAAGCCACATATTTTTGTTAATTAAACCCTTACTTTTGCTTTAAAATAATCCCCGGAATATTAAAAGGAGAGTTGATACAGCATTTTTCACAAATCCAGACTCTGAATCTTTGTTTTAAAAAGGTTATTACTTGTTTCCTGGAACTGTTTTTTTTTTTTAAAAAGTCATTCCTATCTATTTTGGCAGGCTCTGTGAAAACATTAGCCTTCCATGCAATGACACTTTAACAAAAGTTAGTCTGGAAGCCTAGCTAAAGAGAGTAAGGGATCCAATAGCCTATGAAGCAGACTTGTAGCTGGAAGAGGAATACTAAAAAATCAGCATGAGAAGTTATCTTTAGTTGATAAGAACTATGTGTCCCCATACTTGCCTCCCTTCCTTTATAAGCTATTCCTGTACATTTTCCAACAATCTGGCTAAACAGAGCACGGGGGTGCCCCTGACTGGAGGGCATGAGACCTTCCACATTTGCTTGGCTGGTATTAGACTCACCACTGACAGTGGCAATAAAAATAATCCTCCCTCTCAGTGAATATACTGCAAAAGCCATCATTCAGTTACTGCTGTGGGTGGTAGTCTGGTCTCTGCCTTTAGATGGGGGATCTGGAGCCAGAAGCTCCCTGAGTCCTGCATTTCTCAACATCTTCTGCCTCCCCCTGAGGCGGGGCCACCTGGGTGGGCACACTAGTCCCAGGCCAGGTCGCTCAGAATCTCACAGCCCAGCCCTGTACTTCAGGGCACACATGGCCTCTCTGCTCTAGTCCCAACGAGCTGGCAGGGGTAGAGGGGAGGAGGGAGGGACCCAGGACTCTGTCAGTGGGGTAATTCGGGGGGGGCGGCGGCAAGGGGACCACAACCCCTTGCTGGTACAATGCTTCTTTCCCAGAGAGGCTCGAGAGATGGGGTCCACAGCGGTGCTAACACACAGGTTTGGGCAACTCTCCATCACTTTGGTCCATGTGTGCGGCTCCACGTGGCCTATCTGGGTTGGATGCTGCTTTGGCCACAGCCCCTGAGGGCAGAGGGCTGACACCCAAAGTGGCCACAACACACCTACCTCTGGGGGCCTGCGTGACCTCTGCTCTCCAATCCAGGCAGGACCTCCACTGATGGCCTCTTGCCTCCAATCACTGTGATGATGTCTTGCTTTACCTGGTCAGTCTCAAGTCCTTCAGGATGAACCTCTCCTTATTGACACCAAGCCCCCCCAGCTGGTGGTAGGTGGGGAAGCCAGGGTGGAGTTGATCCTGGAGGGGATCACATTCTAAGAGTGTGGTGATTATAGCTTAAAGAGGACAAGAAAAGACATGGTTGGGAGGTTGTTCTACTTTGTGCCGTAAGATTCCAAACGGTACCTTCACCCCCAGAAAACAAACTTTCGCCTGCAAGCTCCTGCTCACTCTGGGTAACCGTGGTGGGGGGCACAGCGGTGGAGCGCAGGGGCCCCATGGAAGCCAGGGCACAGGCCCCCGCGTGCAGACCCCATGCTGCAGCCCCTGAGGCGATGGTGCGCAGCGGCAGGATGGTCCCCACTGGGCAGCACTGACAGGTGCCAGGGCCACGCGCTGCAAGCGGCCACCACGTGGCTGCTTTCTCTCAAATGGAAGCCAGGACACCACAGAGAACCTTCACAGGCCCTGATGGACAGCAAACAGGTGTGGACGTGTCTCTTCTCTGGCCGCTATTTTAAATCTTTATCAATAAATCCATTTACATCACACAGACCTATGAATTTTGTAATACATTCATTTTTTGGAAAAGATTTATTTATCATTTATTTATTTATTTATGGCTGTATTGGTCTTAGTTGCTGCAGGCGGGATCTTTCGTTATGCACCGGCTGGCTTCTCTCCAGCTGTGGCGCATGGTCTCTGTAGTTTGCAGCATGTGGGCTCTAGTTGAGGCGAAGAGCTCAGTAGTTGTGGCCTGCGGGCTAAGTTGCCCCGCAGCATGTGGGATCTTAGTTCGTTGACCAGGGATGGAACCTGCGTCCCCTGCATTGGAAGGCAGACTCTTTACCACTGGACCACCAGGGAAGACCCCTGTAATATATTCTTAAAACGATCTGTGCATACATTTGTTTTAAGACAAGTTGTATCCATTTGTCTAGGGCACCTCACATCCTGGATTTTCACGGCCAATTCGTATTTCCAGGCTCCCGGGCTTTGGTCACACAGCGGAAGGGAATTAGGATGGCGTCTCTAGAGGGAACTGTGGCAACACGCATTATTTTACTGTTATTTATAATAGTGAAAAGTTGGAAACAACCTAAATGCCCAAAAGTAGAGGATTGATTCAACAAATTGTAGTGAGACATTTCAATGGAACTATGAAAATTAAACTGAAGCCTGAAGGTCAGCTGTTGTATTTCTAAATTTAAATTAAGGGAATTTACTTTCTTTTCATGAGAC
Organism: Phocoena phocoena; assembly: GCF_963924675.1. Classification (NCBI taxonomy): domain Eukaryota; kingdom Metazoa; phylum Chordata; class Mammalia; order Artiodactyla; family Phocoenidae; genus Phocoena; species Phocoena phocoena. The sequence goes on along the minus strand of NC_089231.1, from coordinate 62,469,932 downwards.
TCAGCATAAGGCAACGTGATTTCCAGTAGGCAGTCGTGTGAAAGTTTCCTTCTGGCGTCCACAGGCGTCCACCCTGCCATCTGCCCGCAGAGATGCCAGCTCAGGGCCGCATCCCTGCGATTGCATGGGAACAAGGGAAGGAGGAGCGTTCTCAGAGCTGGGCCGGTGCTGGTGGCAGCAGGAGGATGGAGTCCTGCAGCCGCGTCCCCAAGGAGCTGCCACCTGAGAGGCGAGACCAGCAGGAAATTGTAACAGGTGCCAGGCAGCATCGCTGGGGCCACTCACAGCACAGGAGGGACATACTGCTCACTCTGAAAGCACAGGATCGACTTCCCAGAGAAACGAGGAGACCTGAAAGGGAGAGAGCAGCAGGTGATGGGACGACGGAGCTCTGGTCTCAGTGTGACTCAGATGGTGAAGGCCTCTGGGTACCACACTGCGGCCTATGCGCCCCACCCCACTCCCAGCTGAGCCGATGGTTGACATCCTCCAAGAAAAACTCTGCTCGGTTTCCGTTCTTAAAAATTATTTAAGGGGGGGCTTCCCTGGTGGCACAGTGGTTGAGAGTCCGCCTGCCGATGCAGGGGACACGGGTTCGTGCCCTGGTCCGGGAAGATCCCACATGCCGCAGAGCGGCTGGGTCCGTGAGCCATGGCCGCTGAGCCTGCGCATCTGGAGCCTGCGCTCCGCAATGGGAGAGGCCACAACATTGAGAGGCCCACGTACCGAAAAAAAAATTATTTAAGGGGACTTCCCTGGTGGTCCAGTGGGTAAGACTCCCCGCTCCCAATGCAGGGGGCCAGTTTGATCCCTGGTCGGGGAGCTAGATCCCGCATGCCGCATGTCGAAACAAAGATCCCCTGTGCTGCAACTAAGACCCGGCAGCCTAAATAAATAAATAAATATTTTAAAAAATTATTTAACAACAAGGTCCTACTGTATAGCACAGGGAACTATATTCAATATCCTGTGATAAACCATAACAGAAAAGAAATGAAAAAGAATGTATAACTGAATCACTTTGCTGTACAGCAGTAATTGACATAGCATTGCAATCCAACTATGTCAATAAAAAAACATAAAAATAAATTAAAAATTATTTATTAACCTTTATAATTTGTTTATTTATAAAAATAATTTAAGGTATGGGGATTTCGTCCAGGGTGATGAAAAAGTCTAGAAATGGTGGTGGTGACAGACATGGTGAATGTACTTTACATCACTGAATTATACACATTAAAAAGGTAAATTTTGTGTTGTATTTTACCACATTAAAAAAGATACCAAAAACAAAACAAAACAACACAATAATAAGACAAATATCCATGTAGCTACCACCTGGAATGAACAAATATGAACATCATGTCATATTTTACTTAATATAAGTTTTAAAAATAAAATATTACCAATTTAAAAAGTGATACAGAAGTCTTAATTTCAAGTGGGGCCTCAAGAAAATACATATGTGTATTTTCCGAAGTCAGCCATCTATGCCAATGAGGAGGATCCACAAAGAGGATCAAAAGTAGATTCACCTGGGATGAGCAGCTCAAATAGTGAACCAGTGCAGATGCCGAGAAGATCGCGATACCAGAGGACCACACTATGACAGGAAGTCAAAGTTCTGGGAAAGATAGTGAGAGCTCGCTTCTGACCCCCTTTATTTTTTATTTATTTATTTTTTTTTTTCGCGGTACGCGGGCCTCTCACTGTTGTGGCCTCTCCCGTTGCAGAGCACAGGCTCCGGACGCGCAGGCTTAGCGGCCATGGCTCACGGGCCCAGCCACTCTGTGGCATGTGGGATCTTCCCGGACTGGGGCACGAACCCATGTCCCCTGCATCGGCAGGCGGACTCTCAACCACTGCGCCACCAGGGAAGCCCTGACCCCCTTTATTGTTGGATGTTGAGGAGAACAGCCATGTAATAAGTGCTGGAAACCACTGATTGCTCAGTTAGCACTGCGTTGGGCCAGGCACCTATGATTGGGTTACTACTTAGTTCAGTTTATACGCATCCACCCTTACCTTCCACGATCCTTCTGGCATTTGATGAAGACCACCATCCTCCATCCTGACGTCCCTTCTGGTTATTACTCTCAGCAATTCCTCCTAGGATTGCTCCTAACTTTTATCTTGATGGGTTGGGGGCAGTTTCAGTGACTTCTCCCCATGGCTTTTATTCTACATGTCAGGAAATCCTTGTAAGGATTCTGCAAACTACTATGTATCATCCCAACTATACATGTGGAACTGGGAAATAACCCCAGGCAGGTCCCTAGTGGACCCAGTGGCCCCGCTGCAGGGTGTTCTTGGATCGGAACTCCAATCCTCACCTGCCTTCATAAGCCCAACTCTAACTGTAGGAACATAACAGTATTTCAGTTCAACCCAGATTCTCTACCCATTTGCTTGGGCACCATTATCCTGACATGTGGCTGTAGGTTCCTCTTGGGAAGGGGTGGGTCATGTTTATCATTTTTACCATTGTAGTGGTGTTGCAGCGTCCTTCATCAAGGGGAAGCCTTGGCAGCCTTCCCTTCAATCATTGTGCTTTCAGGTCTGTGATTTGATTTGGCTTTGGACAGTGAATGAGAGATTGTGATTTTCCATTGCTGTGGCTAATTTCAAACTTCAGCTTTCCAACACTTGGACCCTAGTTGGCCAGCTGCTGTCTCTCATCCCCAGAGCAGAGCCCCTGGATCTATTGGTCACCAGGGCACAACTTCACAGATCCAGGAACTTTTACTCTGGCCATTTCATCTGGTGCATCTCTCCCTCCACCGCTATTCCAGGACCCCGTCAGCCCCGTCGGCAGCACGTTCCACTGGTCAGCTCTGGCCCACAAAGGACATGTCCTGCCAGCCTCTCAGAGATGACCGTGCCTCCCTCACCAGTGCACTCCTTGTGCTTTAGGAAGGGAACTCCTCTCAAGTCTCCCAAGGAACACAGCCAGGCGGTGGGGTCTCTGCTCCCACAGAGTGGAGCCATTCTAACATCCAAGCTTCCTGAACTTTTCTAGTACTCTGCCAAGGAAGTTCAAACTTCACCTCATTCACTGTGGATCATCATCCTGTCTGCGCTTTGAGAAGCTATTCTAGCAGTGATTTAGGAGTGGATGCAGGTGTCATCACAAGGACTCCCAAATCACCGAAGTGTTCCTGTATCAATAAATTGTCTTCTACCCATCCTCATACTTCCCTCCTTCTCCATTCAACACCTTAAAATTTGCAATTGCCCATTTTCTTCTCCTTTCTATTGGTGCATATGAGACAGGCCTTTCAATTCTTTTGATTGTATAAGCTTTCTTCCTGAAGTATGAACTGTTTTTCCCAACTCAAGCTGCACTGAGTGGATCCTGATTATCAGTTAAGAGGCAACACATGGTTCAGGGTAAATCTGGAGAAGTAGAAGCACCATTTTGGGACACCTCTTCAGGCAAATCTAGCCAGAATGAGGGGTGTGCCTGGAGGGTCCAAAAGATCTGGAGTTGCAAGATTCTCAGGGTCATGCACCCAAATATTTCTTGTGTCTCTGATTTTGATGATGAGAACTTTTATGGCCATGCATTTATTCCCCTTTGAATCTCTGTTTTCATTACAACAGGTTTGGTGCCTGATTTTCATCCAGCACACTCTTGGGACTAAGGAGCTGTCTCTTTGAACATGGTCATAGGGGCTCCGCTGCCTCCACGACTTGACTCGAGTTGATAGATGGCTGGCAATCAAAACCTGTCTTTTACCTTGTTCAAGTCTTCCAAAGCATTTGACAAGTCCAGCCACCTCCAGTATCTTTATCCATTTAGGTGCTAGAGCCACCATGCAGCCCCATGTTTCATCCTCCCAGCTGCACCTCATCCCAAGCACCACAGGTGAGATGCTTAGCAATTGTGATGTTACCACCAGCCACTCACCTCCAGCAATGTGTTCCGGATTGCTGTGTGCCACGGCTCCAAAATCCCATCCGGAAAGTCTGTTTCTAGGACCACTTCTGAGACTAAATATCTTAGCTGGAATCCCTGAAAGCAGAGTCTGAGACAAAGGCTCATGTGCAGGAATCTGGGAAAGTGCTTCTAGGGGGCAATGGTATAGGATGGGGGTGTGGAACAGGTAAGGAGACAACGCTGACGGGAGGATGCCTTATCATGTTGGCCACCACTAGGGACAAATGGTGCTCATCGCCACTGGGGCCCCACAAGAAACAAGAAATGTATCTCAGGACCGTGTGCCTGGGGGTGAAAGAAGAAATCATCATTGGTCAAGGGTGACTCCACCTGTGCTAACTTCCCTGAGCTTCTGAGTTAGGCGTGTTTGGGGGAATAGTGGGTTATTTAGGGTGTGTCATGCGTCAGCATCAGAGAAACCCCAGGGCAAGAAGAGAGAGGTGCTCAAAGACAGAATTCATACTGCTATGACGCTGAGTGCACCTGATTAAGATCTGGGGATTTGAATGTGTTTTCCATAGCAAAAACATACTTCATAAACAATTTTTAATAAAAAATATTAATTAAAACTGTAGAGCCTCTGTTCCACCTGGCAGAAAAAGCTTTTTGCAACAACAATTCCTTTGTGTTTTGATATTAACTTAGTTGTAATTCAAGTGTAAATTGCAGCCCAATTTACACACAAGCATAAAATAATAGGAAGTGGGGAGCAGCTGTAGATAAACGAAAAGAAAAAGAAAAAAATGCAGTGCATTCAAATATGCTAAGTTTCTTAAGAATAATGATAATCGCTAATGTTACTAGGGATGTGGGTAAACTCATATAGTTTTAGATGTCTACCTGTAGTATACATTGGTTTTCTTCCTTCATAAAGCAATTTAGTATTGCATTTCAAAAGCTACAAAAATATCTTTAGTAGATTCTCTAAGTGCCCTGCCCATATCCCCTCAACAGTCACCTGTACTCTTAGAGGTTATTTTCTGCTTAAAGATGTTCTGGCCATGGGAACTGTCCATTTGGGCTGCTATAATCAAAATCCCATAGATGTGCTGGCTCAAGCATTTATTTCTCACAGTTCTGGAGGCTGGGAGGTCCAAGATCAAATGCCAGCAGATGTAGTGTCTAATGAGAGCCAGCTTCCTGGCTCATAGATAGCCGTCTTTTGTCTTCTCGCCTTTCCCCCTGTGCAGCAGTAAAGGAGCAACAGAACTCGCTGAGGTTTCTTTTAATGAGGCTCCACCGTTGTGACGAAATTGCTTCCCAAAGGTCCCACCTCCATTTCAACATGTGAATCAGGGGGAGAAGTAGACACGCATCCATAGCAGGAACACGCTCAGCTTACACCAGGGCAAGCTGGAGTGCCAGAGCACCAAGAGCCTCTAGAAGCTTTCTTCAAATCATGACAAATGAGGAGTTGGTGGTAACACCCCAGCTTCCTTGCCTTTCGGTTTGGATAGCTCAGCAGTAGTTCTGGACTTCCTCTTGGAGCTCTCCAAAGGAACCAGGTCCAGTTGCCTACAGCAGTAACGGGTTGTTAACAAACCCTTTACGGCTTCCTTCCTCCCTGTCCCTGCCTCCCTTCCACACTCTTTCACCAGGGTTTCCTGGCATCACCTCCCACATAACATACTTGCTCTCAAATCTCCTTCTCAGGGCTTGCTTCTGGGAAAATCTAAATGGAGATAACAGTGATAACTTTTTGCCCAAAAATTCCACTTCTGGGTATTTATCCAAAGGAAATAATCCTTAAAAAGGAGGGAGGAGTTATATCCAAAAAGGATATTGCAGCATTTTTTAAAATAATTAATTAATTTATTTATGGCTGTGTTGGGTCTTCGTTTCTGTACGAGGGCTTTCTCTAGTTGTGGCAAGCGGGGGCCACTCTTCATCGCCGCGTGCGGGCCTCTCACGACCGCCGCCTCTCTTGCTGCGGAGCACAGGCTCCAGACACACACGTAGGCTCAGTAATTGTGGCTCACAGGCCCAGTTGCTCCACGGCATGTGGGATCTTCCCAGACCAGGGCTCGAACCCATGTCCCCTGCGTTGGCAGGCAGATTCTCAACCACTGCGCCACCAGGGCAGCCCTGCAGCATTTTTATATGGCAGGAAAATTGGAAACAATCTAAATGTGCAACAGAGATCCATTCAGTCACATTTGTTTTTCATCTACTATATTCCAGGCACTATGCTGGACTTGGGATTCCCAAATGGAACATCATACAGTTAGATGGGACAGGAGACAAGGCAGGAAGATGACGAAACCTCAACTAAGGGAGCAGCAGGGGGGACAGAGTGGAGCAGAGAGAGTCCTTAGAAGGAAGAATCAACAGAACCAAGTGACCTGTTAGACACAGAAGAGAAAGGATGGGGAGATGGTGAGGATATCGTCCAAGTTTGTGGCTTGGGTAAATGGGTAATGGGAGAGAGAGTGCAGAAAAAGAAGCAGGTCTCAACAATAAGGTCTTGAGTCCAGATTTGAATAAGTTGAGTTTGAGCTTTACTAGATTGCTTCAACATTATTTAACGTCTGTGGACCCTCATGCCACTTGACTCTACAAGCCAGGCTCCTGGACTCCTGTCTGCATGAACTTTCACTCAAAAGAAACAAAAATCCAACTACACAAGCTTTGAAGAATACTTTAGATCTTTCTTATCAGTTTTCTTCAAGTCTTGTTCCAGGAGTTTTCACAGGATATACCCCAGAAACATCCCAGAAATCCTCTGTAGACATTGCTCCTTCTTCTCAAATTTCCTGTGGTCATAAAAATACCTCCTCATTGTCTCTGAAGCAGTAATTCTCCCACCACCGTGCTTCTCTCTCCATTCATTTTCTCCTCTGCTCTCTGCCCCTCCCATGTGTCTCACAACTGAAAGATACCATCAGCAGTACCAACCGCTGGAGGCCATGCTGAGCCTCTCTAGGGAGACTGGAGGGTCCAGGGCAACCCATCTCCCCCATGGAATGAGGTAGACGGTGCCACGTGGGGAATGCAGTTCATCTCTGTTCATTTCATGGCTCGCAGTCAATGCAGATGCTGCTGGGGTGAGAACCACTGCCTTAGAATCCTAGCTGCTCGCAGCAAACTAGGACAAACCGTTAGAGGGCCAGCGCTGCTCCCCCAACTGGGGGTTGACAAGTGAGTTCCTGAAGGATGGTGTGCATCTGGTGACAAGAACTGTTGCTTTGAGATCAAGATTTGATGAGGTGATTGATGCTAAGAATCATGGGGTATCCCAGGAGATACCATGCCTTTAATCTAAATAATCAGTTTCAAGGACAGAACTTCAGAAACCAGGACAATTAGATTGTGGGGCACTTCTGGAGGGAGATCTTATATATTCCTCAATTATACTCTGTAAGTAGAAAGGCTGATTGGCTGCTTAATTTTCTTTATTACAGTTTCTTCTTGCTCCCACAGCTTACTGGTTTTTTCTGATCAGTGTTTTCATTATTTTATGTAAGGACACTTTTTATTCCCCAAGTATTTTAAACCCCTCATGTAGCTCTGTTCCACAGAACTTAGATGATTTGTATGCTCTGCAATACTTTAGCCACTAGCTCATGTGGCTATTGAGCATTTGAAATGTGGCTAATTCAACTGTGGAACTGAATTCTCAATTTCTGTTAAAGAAAAAAATTATTCCTGACACTTATAGAAGATGATGAGGTAAGGAAGACTTTATTCAGGTGTGTGTGGGGCGACTACTGTGACAGGTATAGGGACAATGGCAATGGGTCTTGTAGTGGGGGAGAGATTGGGCTCAACTCCAAATTCAGAATGGGAAGTGGGAATTTATAGCCAAGCTGGGGGAAGGGGGGGGTCAGTGGATGGAAAATTACTAACAGGTGTTAAAAAACGAAATTCAACTGAGTAAAATTTAAAGATCTTATTGGCTTTATTAAACGATTCATGTATTGGGCGGATGGACAGGAGCTCCAAGAAGCTACACAAAACTAAAGACTTACAGGCAGTATGGAGTTGGAACAAGGGAGTTATCCCAGGCAGAGAAGTGAACTGGTTACTGCAGGGTCAAGGGCAGGGGTCTATCAGGCAGATCACCTAACCAGTGGTGATTAGTGATTCTTGATTTACTCCTTTAAGTTCCATTTCTGTGAGAGCTGAAACTACCATCAAGTTTAGGTTTGGTGACACGGGGCTTCCCAAGCGACTTCATTTTGGGCCTGTAGTCTTTTTTTTTGTTTTTGTTTTATTTGCGGTACGCGGGCCTCTCACTGCTGTGGCCTCTTCCGCCGCGGAGCACAGGCTCCGGACGCGCAGGCCCAGTGGCCACGGCTCATGGGCCCAGCCGCTCTGCGGCACGTGGGATCCTCCCAGACCAGGGCACGAACCCGCGTCCCCTGCATCGGCAGGCGGACTCTCAACCACTGCGCCACCAGGGAAGCCCTATAGTCTTGTTTTTAACAGAGGAAGCACGGGGGGGAGGTTCTGGGTAAGCCTAATAGGATTCTAGCTGAAGGCAGGCCACGGATATCAGATGTCACCCCGGGGGACGGCAGAAGATGCAGAACCTGGTTAAATATCAAGAGTGATCAGGGACTTCCCTGGTGGTCCAGGGGTTAAGACTCCATGCTTTCACTACAGGGCGTGCAGGTTCGATTCCTGGTCCAGGGAAGTTCTGCATGCCGTGAGGTGTGGCCAAAAAAAGAAAAAAAAAAAAAATAATGAGAGTAACCAGATACTGAGAATGGGGGATTCTGGTTAACTGACTTACCAGGATTCTTGCTAAAATTCGACAATGCAGAGAGAAACAGGGCAGCCCAAAAGTTGAGACTTAGCTGAAAAAGAGCTCAGAGGATCCTGAGTAGAGTTTGGTCAAGGAGAGAATCTTTGTCATTTCATTTAATTTTAAGTAAAATTTAAATTTCAGTGTTGGACAGCACACTAACGTTTTTCTAACCCTTCACATTTCTTACTGCAGATTATAAGGTGTCCTATGCACATGAGTTTCCCTATGTGAAGAGAGATGATTTCCATAATCAGCACGTTTGTTTGGTAACAGACGATTTGCTCTTTTTACAGGTAACACTAACTTTTAAGTTGTGTAACGTTTACTTAACAAGCTGTAGACTCCAACCTCCAGGAGAGGTTCTTCTCCTTTTGCTGCAGCGGTTTATTTGGCACAAAACCCGCGGGCGCCCAGGAGCGGGCATCAGTCCTGGTTTACATTTTCCGAGAGGAGAAAGTGGGGCACAGGCCGTTAAGCTGACCTAGAGAAAGTTCAAAATAAAAATCAAACCCCCAAGCACTCAACCGGTTGCTCTCCCCGGAGCCCTGCCTCTGGCGCCGTCAGGCCCCGCCCCCTCCACCTGGGCACCGCCTGGACCACGACTCCCCCGCCGCCCCGCCCCGCGCGGCGCAGCCGGCGCGCTGACGTCACGAACCAGGTACTTTCCCTGCGGCCGGGGAGGCGTGGGGGCGTGGCGGGCCTGGAGCACGCATGCGCGGCAGCAGCTGCGCGCTGCCCGGATCGTGCGGGGCCCGAGCCTCACCGCCGGCGCAGGCTCCCTCGCGCCAGCTCGCGGCCGCCGCCATGTCGGCCGCCATCGAGCGGGAGTTTGATGAGTTGGACGCTCAGAATCGCTGGCAGCAGCTGTACCTGGTGAGTGGCGGGCTCGCGCAGCCGCCGCCGCCCCCTCCGAGGACCTGGCTTGCGCACGCCGGCGCCCACCGGTACTCGCCGCCTCCGCCGCCTCCCGCTGGGGCGGAAGTGGCGGCGCGCGGGCCGCCTCAGGGCGCGCGTGCGCCGCCCAGGCCTCGGCGCTCGGGCGCTCGGGGTTGGGGCGGCCGCGTGCGCGCAGGCGCAGTGGGCTCCGGGGGGCGGTGCCGGGGGGCGGGCGTGGGCGTGGACGCTACGGTACAGGGGGCGGCCGGCGGGTCAGGGGGTCGGGGGGTTGGGGGTCCGGGGAGGGTCGTCGAGCCGCGGTGGGGCGGCCGGACAGTCGCGGCCCGAGCGTCCCCGGTACGCCGTCGCCTCCTCAGAGCTTTCTGGAAGGAGCTCGGTGAGTCAGGGTAGGCGCCGAGGGGTCGTCCGCGCCCCGGGGCCCGGCCTGAGGGGCTCGGGTCTCCGGGCGTCGTGAGGCAGCTCCCCGAACGCGGGCGCCCGGCGTGATTTCTGGTCGCCTCGTGGAGACGCGCCCTGGAACGGTCTCCTGGGTCAACCACGGAGCCTTTCGATCGAGCAGAACTTAATTTTATCTCTTTTAAAGTGACCTAGTTGTCTGCTTCCTACCGCTAATCATTGCATGTTATTTCCAGGATTGCAGTGAGTGGTTGTGAGCTAAATGCTGCTCCCGCTGTCAGGTCGCTCTGTGTACAGTAAAACGACAAAAAAAAGGGCTTTCCTGTAAATCTAGATGCTCCCGGGCTTTTCCCCTTCCCGTTTAATTAGATGACAGTTCCTCTTGTCATTATGTTCGTAATGTAACGTTTTCTTCTTGAGCACATTAGCAGGACGTGTAATAAATACCCTGATTCACGTGGGTCAGAGTGTGTTAGAATAGGGTACTAACTTCAGAGAATGCTGGTAAGGACTTTCACAGTTATAGAAAGTTTTAAATGCAAATTCTCGTAGGAAGCTGTATGTGAGAGCCTGCCAGCTGTGTCTTCTCCAGTTGCATTTGTTTTAGGAGAGGCTGCTGTCCCCAGGTTGCGAGTGGTTTATCAAAATACAGGTTTGAGACGAGACGATGCATGCTACAGCTTAATTCAGCTTGACATTTTGATTAAGTAGTTTGGCTTTTTTTGTTATCATTAATATCCATGAATATTCAGTGAAAAGTGTAATCCATCTCACCAGAAAAATGCATTTATATCCACTGAAAATTGCATTCAGTTTCATAGAGTTCAGGAAATCCTTCCATGGGCTTCTGCCTAGGAATCCTTTAGTGGATTGGTCAAAGCTCTTATTATTTTTCCTAATGGAAGAACAAGAGCATTTGTTTGGTCAGTACAAATCATGCAATATACACTGGTGTTTTGTTTAAAGTTGGTCACAAACCAGGAAAAATGGAAAGCAAGTCCAGAAAGAGTTTTGACTCTGAGTGTTTTCCTTTGACTCTAAACATCCACTCAGCCATTCTACAGATTGTGCTGTGCACCCTGCCCTGAGCCTTGGGGATTCAGCAGAGAGCCGCTGACCAGGTTCCTGCTCCTGAGGCACTCACTTTCTGGGACTTGGTCTCTTGAAGGCCTCATCACAATTCCATATTTTCATTTACTCACTTGTAACACCTTATCATGTGCCAATGTTAGACGGAGTCCCTGCTCTCCAGGATCCAGCCAAGTGGGGAGTGGTAACCAGGGAAGCAGATGAAAACATGAGAGTAAGAATGCAGAAGCTCGTGTTAAGCACAGTGTGCTGTGCATCCCCCACAGGATGCATCTGGGAGTCCTGGCACAGCTTCCTGGAGGAGGTAGGGCCTTGCCTGAGTCTTGAAGAACAAGTTGGCCAGGGGAGGAGAATGAGGGAGGGAGAGAATTAGTGTTCAGAGGAGGAAGAAATGTGTGCAGAGACACAGAGCATAGAAGACCAAGAGAATTGCCAACGGCTGAGCCTGGTGCAGAGTGCGGTGTGACGTTGAGGTGCCAGGGGGACAAGGCCAGACAGTAAGACGGAGCCCGTGGGCCCTTGTAGATCAGTCTGAGGACTGTGAGCTAGTTGATAGCACCTACTGTGGAATTTGATGCTTGGAAGTACCACAATCATATTCTCTTTACTTTTTAGCAAGACCATTCTAGCTGTGGGTTGGGTGTGGCTAACTGTGGGCAGCTGGTACAGGGAGGGGGGCTCTTTGGGAGTCAACCTGAGGAGAGATGTTGAGCTCTTGAACTCAGGCAGTGGCAGGAAGAATGAAGGGGAGATACAGATTTGAAATGCTAAGGGGATAGATTTGTTTGGTTTTGAAACTGTTCAATTTGCTACCTGTAAGACATTGAATTGGGAATAGTTTAATATGTAAATTTGGAGTTCAGGAGAGGTCTGAGCTGTAAATGATTTTGGACATCATGAGCATGCAGATGGTATTTGAGGTCCTAGACGCAGGTGAGATCACTTAGGGAAAACAGAGGGTTTGGAAATGGCGAAAGCCAAGGACAGAGTCTTGACAGATAACAATGTTTAAGGGCATAGGTAGAGAAAGAGGAGCTTGCAAAAAGGCTAGAGAGGAATAGCCATAGAAGTGGGGGGAAAATTGGTGGTGGGTGTGGAGGGAGCTGATGTTCAGCAGGCACGTGCTGCAGGGGCACCAAGGTCAAAACCGAAAGTGCCCGTTAAATTAATGGCTAGAAGATCAACAGATTCCTTGCAAAGAGCAAGTTGAGTGGAATACGGAAGTCAGATGTGGGATGGAGTGGGGAATGGTGGCTGAAATGAAGCATGAGTATGTGACTTCCCTACTTTAAATCTTCAGTGGTTTCCCATTGCTCACCATGTAGACTTCAAACCCCTGCCATGGCTCACAAGACCACAGGTCCTGCCTCCCCATGAGACTTTCTTCCCTCTTTGTCATTGGGTTCTTCTGTTCCTTGAAATGTGCTGTCTGTCCTTCGCTTAAGGCCTTTGTAGATATAGTTCTCTTTGCCTGAGCACAACTTTTCTTTCCCTTTTTCTTTCCCCCTTTGCTTAACTACCTCCTCATTCCTGGAGTCTCAGTTCCTCAGGGTGAGGTGGTGGGAGGAGCTTCCTGGCCCTCCCTTACAGGGTTGAATCCCCTGGTATGTACCCCTAGTGTCCCATGGCCTCCCCTTTCAAGGCAGAGCATTGGATGTGATACAGCAGCACAGGACTTTGAGACCACAGTTTCTGTTAAGCAAACCACTATAATTTGAGTAGGAAAAAGTGTTACAGTGGGCTTTCTTCTTTGTAGGTCACAGCAGTGGGTATATTGATGATAACATTTGAGAAGAGTTATGCTTTTTTTGGCGATACAGATTTGACTAGGAAAAGAAAGGTTTTGCTCCTGAGCAAAAAAGCTAAATATAACTAAGAGCTAGACTTGCTTAGTGGTGTGAGGACTTTTGCTTTATACCTTATTATTCAAAGTCTTGTAGGAAAAGGGAATGTATTATTTTGAGACTGATACTCTGGCCCCTTACCCTTTTAAAAATTTTTTCTTATTTATTTGTTTTTATTTTTGGCCACATTGGGTCTTTGTTGCTGTGCGCGGGCTTTCTGTAGTTGCGGTGAGTGGGGGCTACTCTTCATTGCGGTGTGCAGGCTTCTCATTGTCGTGGTTTCTCTTGTTGCGGAGCATGGGCTCTAGGCACGTGGGCTTCAGTAGTTGTGACACACGGACTCAGTAGTTGTGGCTTGAGGGCTCTAGAGCACAGACTCAGCAGTTGTGGCACATGGGCTTAGTTGCTCCGTGGCATGTGGGATCTTCCCAGACCAGGGCTCAAACCCCTGTCCCTTGCATTGCTAGGCAGATTCTTAACCACTGTGTCACCAGGGAAGCCCTGGCCCCTTACTCTTTTTACCCCCTTTGAACAGTTGCTCTTATAACATAACTTTTGAAATGGGAAGTTTCTGGGAATGAATGACTGGGTTGGAGCTGACTCTTTATTTATCTTTTCTTGGCGTCATTAGCCTTCCTGCAGGCTGTGCCAATGCCTTGTGCAGATTCAGGCACCTAGTGGGCACTTGATATGTGTTTGCTGAACATGACTTCCTACCACAAATGGGTGACTTGATGTGTTCACATAATTGGGGAGGGGGGAAGTCTAAAGAGATTGGAGATTGAAGAAAGAGAAGGGAAGATTATTGGAGCCAGAAACCTCAGGAAGCAGGAGCTGATGGGATCAGGAGCACACGGCAGAAGACTTGCCTTGAACGGGCATGGTTGGCAGAAGTGAGATTGCTGGAAAAGTCTAATTTGTCTGAGTGACAGACTAATAACATTAATGTAGTCTGAGGTTAATTCTGGCTTTTTGAGAAATGTTCATGATTGCTTCTTGCTTTTCCTTTGTCGCTGATGATTGCTGTCTGAATCAGGCTGGGGCATTAGAAGGGCAGAGGAAAGGAATGGAGTACTGTGAGCCGTTCGGGGAAGAGAGTAAAACTGTAGGGAAATGGCAAAAGCTAAGTCATGGAATAATGTTTCTAGTAAGTGGTAGCTCAGAAGGAATTTCGTTGATTAATCAGACTTCGTGGAATTCTTAACTGACTGGTCATTTTTCTTTATTAGAAATTCTTAGTTCAAATATTGTCAGAGTAAGAGCAGTTTTTACCATTTGTGATTCAACTAATTTTTAGAAGTTAAATATCAAATGAACTCTATTCTAGTACTTACAGTGGGCAGTCAGTGTGGAGGATAAATCAAAGCTATCTTATTGTAAAACACTTCCCTTGCAGTGTCTGTTGCACGTTCTCCTGCCAGCCTTTAATTTAAGTTCTCAGTGCTTGCCATATTAAACTCCTTGAATTTCCTTGAGAATCACCTGCTTTCTCACACTTTGGAGTCTTTGCACATGTTGGACATACTCTGTGTCTACCTTATTTTCTGGGAAGTGTCTCCAAGACTAGACTTTAGTTATATGCTCCTTCTCTGATTCCTGAACCCTCTATATTCTTTTATTAGAGTATGAGTCACATTGTTTTATTTTTTAAATAAATTTGTTTATTTATTTATTTATTTTTGGCTATGTTGGGTCTTCGTTGCTGCATGTGGGTTTTCTCTAGTTGTGGTGAGCAGGGTCTACTCTTCATTGAGGTGTGTGGGCTTCTTATTGCGGTGGCTTCTCTTGTTGTGGAGCACAGTCTCTAGGCACGGGCTTCAGTAACTGTGGCAGGCGGGGTTAGTTGCTCCGAGGCATGTGGGATCTTTCCGGACCAGGGCTCAAACCCATGTTCCCTGTATTGGCAGGCAGATTCTTAACCACTGTGCCACCAGGGAAGTCCAGTCACATTGCTTCATAACTGTCTACTTGTCTGTCTGGCTCCTTGAGGGCTGCCTCATTTTCCTTTGTTTCCCCACCATCTGCCTGTAGGCCTGCAGTGTGTTAGATGCTCAGTTAGTATTCTCTAAACAAGAGTACTGCTCCCTTTGTAAGATGTCAGCACCTTGGTTTATTCCAACCCCTCACTCACAGCTGAGGAGACACCGTCCAGCACGAGGTTGTGACTTTTGTAAGGTTACCATATCCATTAGTGATACAGCAGGGACCTAAATCCCGTCCTTGTGATTCTCACTGCAGCACTGTCCTGCTTGACCAGCATGACAGCCTATGTTGCTTTCTTCTTATGATCTACTTGAGATTAATGGTACTGAGAGAATCATTTACATTTTTGACGGCAAGAAGAGAGTAGAATATGTTATAATAGGTTGGGTCATTTTGGGACTGGAGGCCTTTAAAACAGCATCTGGGATCCATGGATCAGACTGGAAAGGGATTTTCAAGTCCCCTGAAACTGTGCTAACTTGTATGAATGCCCTAGGGGATGTAGTTTCTGGGGGATTCCATAGCTTTGGTCAGATTCTTTCTTTTTTAAAAAAATTATTTATTTATTTTTGGCTGCATTGGGTCTTCATTGCTGCACACAGGCTTTCTCTAGTTGTGGTGAGCGGGGGCTGCTCTTCATTGCGGTGCATGGGCTTCTCATTGCCGTGGCTTCTCTTGATGCAGAGCACGGGCTCTAGGTGCGTGGGCTTCAGTAGTTGTGGCATGCTGGCTTAGTAGTTGTGGCTCGCAGGCTCTAGAGTGGAGGTTCGGTAGTTGGGGCACACGGGCTTAAGTTGCTCCGCAGCATGTGGGATCTTCCTGGACCAGGGCTCGAACCCGTGTCCCCTGCATTGGCAGGCGGATTCTTAACCACTGCGCCACCAGGGAAGTACAGCTTTGGTCAGATTCTTAAATGGAGCTCTGTGATTCCTCAGAAGGTAAGAACCACTGCTTTAAGGAAAAGCAGCTGGGGGAATGATTCTCCAGTGAAGAATATAGAACTAGAAATAATACTGTTTTGCCTTTGACAGGTTCTGTAGGTTACTGATACCTATAATCATGGAAATCCAGATAGCTGTGTTGTCCCCTACTCTTTCTAGCTTGCCTCTTGTTCAGTTTTTTTATTTTAACCAGAATCTCCAACAGCCCTTTTTGGCTTCTCCCAGATCATTAGTATCCACAAGAATTCCCTGTTCCCAGTTGGAGAACTATCACAGCTCTTGCAGTCTCCTGCGGTTCGGACACCCTGTCTGGTTGCTTTGTTTTCTTACTCTGTTCACTCTTCCAAAGAGTAAACCAGAGATATGGACAGATAAGATCTAGGAGAGCAGAATTAAAATTAACATAAGTGTGCTCTTCACTTTCTCAGATAAGCATTCATATGATTTTTTTCCCCTGAAAATTCTTATCTAGATTCTCCGTGCTCTGTTCCCTGTTGGTGGTACCATTAAAATGATTTCTTATTGGTAAACTGTTAGGGGCAGAGAATATTTAAACCAACTAGTAATTTAGAACTTCGGATAATACCCTTTGTTACTTTGGATAATAGTGACTAACCGTATACTAAGTCAATTTAGCATATAAACTTAAAACATAGCAGCTGATAACTAAGGAACAGATACAGTTCAGCAGGCTAAGTGTTAAAGCATATAAGTTCTGATTCTGCTCTTCTGAGTGGAACAGTAAACTTTTCTGTTACATTCTTATTTGGAATGCTGTTGTACCTTGCTGGGCTGTTGTCTGAAGTGAGTGTAGTGCTATTTTAAATATATTTAATGTAGTGCTAATTTAATGTTCTATTTATGGTACAGTAGTAGTAATGTTTCAGGAAGCTGTTTTGACTTAACAGTGAAATCCTTGCTTTTAAAGATTGTGGACACCTTTAGACACCTTTAGGATGAAACCTGTGAACAAGAGACATGCCCACATACATACAATTCCCCTACATTTGGCATGTGATTTCAAGGGTATCATAGATCCCTAAGGACTGTTGAGGTTGATGACCTCCAGGAAACTTGTATCTGTGGATTTCTGGTATCTTTTTCAGTTTGGGAGGTTTGTTTGTTTTTATGTGCTCCTATTCCTTTCACAACCCAGGACTCTGATTTAATGTGCTCTTTGTTCTATCACCTAGTTCATTTGGGTCATGTCACTGATCACTGATAACTTTGTGTTAAACTGCCTTCCTTCCTCTAAAGAAAATCTCATACTAAATTATTTTGTTTCTTCTTTCACTGTATTCAAACAACCTTATACTCTGAAAGCTATCATTTCCTCTGACAGGTTACTTAGTAGTGCTTCCAGGAATTCTTGAGGCAGTCTGGGGTAAGGTTCCCAGGGGTGGCCCACTCCTAGTCAAGGCTGGGACCTTAGACCATCCAGGTGGTCCTCCACGACAGCGGGAACTGATTTATGCCTCAACCAGTGAAAACATAGGTTCACATTTCAAATCTTAAGTTTTTATTTTTTTAAATCTCTATTACTGTAACATTGTCAGGGTGAGATAGTTATAACACTTTAGTATGATATAATATTAAATAATACTTTAGTGTTTGGTACATAGCTTTGTTCTATATAGTACACAGAAAACGTTATATCCTTGTTGTACTTTAGAATATTCTACCTCGAGCTGTTGTGATGGAACAGCAAATAAGAATTTAGGAAATTGGAAAAGAGATATTAATTTTACAAGAAAAAAGTAGGACTTTAAGGTAATCCCAAATTGATAGTTTCTACTTATGGGAGAAATACTGAAATTTCTTTCTTTATACTTAAGGTCCCTAAGTGAATCCTCAATTATATGATGGTTAAGTGTTCACTTTGTTTTATTAGTCAAATCTTTGTGTATATACTCTGTATAAAGATCCTGTGGATGGACACAGTGAAGTAGGAAGCTAAATATGTTGCATGTGTCAGGGTGTTCAGTTGGTCATGGTTCTTCGTATTATACCTGTCGCTGGTTGGGGAGGTAAGATTCCTGGTGGAATAAGTTCTGCTATGTATCACACTTCTTTCTGAGAGGCCCTCCTCTGTGAGGAGAAGACTTTGATAAGAATAAAATAGGGACTTCCCTGGTGGTGCAGTGGTTGGGAATCCGCCTGCCAATGCAGGGGACATGGGTTCAAGCCCTGGTCCGGGAAGATCCCACATGCCACGGAGCGACTAAGCCCGTGTGCCACAACTACTGAGCCTGCACTCTAGAGCCTGCGAGCCACAACCACTGAGCCCGCGTGCCACAACTACTGAAGCCCGCGCATTCTAGGGCCCGTGCTCCGCAACAAAGAGAGGCCACCGCAATGAGAAGCCCACGCACCGCAACGAAGAGTAGCCCTGCTCGCTGCAACTAGAAAAAGCCTGCACACAGCAAGGAAGACCCAATGCAGAAATAAACAAACAAACACAAGCTCTAAAATTCAGTCCTGGATTCCTATCTGGATCTACTGCTTAACTGCAGTATAAATTTGGAAAAGTTGAATCTCTGTTTTCTCATTTGTAGCCACCTACAAATGAGTTACATAGCATTTGCCTGATACAAAGTAGGAGTTTAGTCAAGATATGCTATTTTATTCTTTTTTTTAAAAATAAATTTATTTATTTATTTTTGGCCGCGTTGGGTCTTTGTTGCTGCATGCGGGCCCCCTCTAGTTGTGGCGAGCGAGGGCCACTCTTCGTTCCGGTGGCTCAGTAGTTGTGGCTCACGGCCTCTAGAGCGCAGCCTTAATAGTTGTGGTGCACAGGCTTAGTTGCTCCACGGCATGTAGGATCTTCCCAGGGCTCGAACCCGTGTCCCCAGCATTGGCAGGCGGATTCTTAACCACTGCACCACCAGAGAACTCCCAGAGCTTGTGGTTTAATACACAAATAAGTAATTTGGTTAGGATTACATGAACATGGCAAAAATGAGAACAGTACAGAAGGGTGTGTAGTGGAAAAGTAAGTCACTGCCCCCATGCTCCCTCATTCCTTCCCTGTAGGTGATCACTCTCCTCTCTCCCTTCTCACTCCCTCTCTCTCTATCCAAACCCTGTGAAACAAACAGCATACTGTATTGCACCTTGCTTTTTTCACTTGTGTTTTGAAAATCCTTCCTCTTAGATCTCATGTGTTCATTTTAACAGTTGAATGGTATTCATTATTTAAGCACTCATCTATAATGGACATGTGGGTTATTTCTAGTCTTTAGCTATGGTAAGCAATGCTGCAGTGAATAACCTTCCAAAGAAGTTGTACATGTCCATCAATAAATAGTATAAGAAGGTGCCTGTTTCCCTACACCTTTACCTAGTTTTTTAATCTTTGTCTGATAGGTGGAAAATGGTCTTACTCTTGTTATATTTTGCAATTCTCTTATTGTGAACGAAGTTTAACAGTTTTTATTTTTAAAAGTCATTTGTATTTCCTTTCTCTTGCTGATATGTAAGAGCTCTTTACATATTAAGGAAGTTAAGCGTTTGTCATATATTTAAATACTTTTTCAATTTATGGATTATCTTTTGACCTCGTTTATGGTAGTTTTTCATGTAGAAATTTTAAATATTTATGAAGTCAGATTTACCAACCTTTTCTAACTTTTTGTGCCATGGCTCAGAGAGAGCTTCTCTATGATTACGAAAAATTTTCTTCAGTGTTTTTCAACAGTTTTATGGTTTTATTTCTGTTTAAATTGTTGCTCAACCAGGGCTTGATTTTGGTATAAGGAATGAGGTAGACACCCAATTAAATTGTTTTTGTGGTAAAAGATGAGTAACAATTTGCCATTTCAACCATTTTAAATTATACAATGTAATGACATTTTTAGAAATTTTATTTATTTATACAGCAGGTTATTAGTTATTTATTTTATACATATTAGTGTATATGTGTCAATCCCAATCTCCCAGTTCATCCCACAACCACCACCACCACCACCACCACCACCACCACCACCATCCCTACCCCGCTTTCCCCCCATGGTGTCCATAGGTTTGTTCTCTACATCTGTGTCTCTGTTTCTCCCTTTCAAACTGGTTCATCTGTACCATTTTCCTAGATTCCAGCGTTAATATACGATACTTGTTTTTGTCTTTCTGACCTACTTCACTCTATATGACAGTCTCTGGGTCCATCCACGTCTCTACAAATGACCCAGTTTCATTCCTTTTTATGGCTGAGTAATATTCTGCTGTACCACATCTTCTTTATCCATTCATCTGTCAGTGGGCATTTAGGTTTCTTCCATGACCTGGCTATTGTAAATAGTGCCGCAATGAACATTGGGGTGCATGTATCTTCTTGAATTATGGTTTTCTCTGGGTATATGCCCAGTAGTGGGATTGCTGGGTCATATGGTAATTCTATTTTTAGTTTTTTAAGGAATGTCCATACTGTTCTCCACAGTAGCTGTATCAATTTACATTCCCACCAATAGTGCAAGAGAGTTCCCTTTTCTCCACACTCTCTCCAGCATTTGTTGTTTGTAGATTTTCTGATGATGTCCATTCTAACTGGTGTGAGGTGATACCTCATTGTAGTTTTGATTTGCATTTCTCTAATAATTAGAGATGTTGAGCAGCTTTTCATGTGCCTCTTGGCCATCTCTATGTCTTTGGAGAGATGTCTGTTTAGGTCTTCTGTCCATTTTTTGATTGGGTTGTTTGTTTTTTTCATATTGAACTGCATGAGCTGTTTATATATTTTGGAGATTAATCCTTTGTCCATTGATTCATTTGCACATATTTTCTCCCATTCTGAGGATTGTCTTTTTATCTTGTTGATAGTTTCCTTTGCTGTGCAAAAGCTTTTAAATTTCTTAAGGTTTCATTTGTTCATTTTTGTTTTTATTTTCATTACTCTAGGAGGTGGGTCAAAAAACATCTTGCTGTGATTTATGTCAAAGAGTGTTCTTCCTATGTTTTCCTCTGAGAGTTTTATAATGTTCAGTCTTATACTTAGGTCTTTAATCCCTTTTGCATTTGTTTTTCTGTATAGAGTTAGGTAGTGTTCTAATTTCATTCTTTTACATGTAGCTGTCCAGTTTTCCCAGCACCACTTATTGAAGCCACTATTTTTTCTCCATTGTATATCCTTGCATCCTTTTTCATAGATTGGTTGACCATAGGTGCGTGGGTTTCTCTCTGGGCTTTCTATCCTGTTCCATTGTTCTATATTTCCGTTTTTGTCCCAGTACCATATTGTCTTGATTACTGTAGCTTTGTAGTATTGTCTGAAGTCAGGGAGTCTGATTCCTCCAGCTCCTTTTTTTCCCCTGAAGACTGCTTGGGCTATTCGGGGTCTTTTGTGTCCCCATACAAATTTTAAGACTTTTTGTTCTCGTTCTGTAGAAGATGACATTGGTAATTTGATAGGGATTGTGTTGAATCTGTAGACTGCTCTGGATAGTATAGTCATTTTCACAATATTGATTCTTCCAATCCAAGAACATGGTATATCTCTCCCATCTGTTTGTGTCATCTTTGATTTCTTTCATCAGTGTCTTATAGCTTTCTGAGTACAGGCCTTTTACCTCCTTAGGTAGGTTTATTCCTAGATATTTTATTCTTTTTGTTGCAATGGTGAATGGGATTGTTTCCTTAATTTCTCTTTCTGGTCTTTCGTTTTTAGGGTATAGGAATGCAAGAGATTTCTGTGAATTAATTTTGTATCTTGCAACTTTACCAAATTCATTGATTAGGTCTAATAGTTTTCTATTGGCATCTTTAGGGTTATCTATGTATAGTATGTCATCTGCAACCAGTGACTGTTACTTTTTTTCCAATTTGTATCCCTTTTATTTCTTTTTCTGCTCTGATTGCAGTGACTAGGACTTCCAAAACTATGTTGAATAATAATGGTGAGAGTGGACATCCTTGTCTTGTTCCTGATCTTAGAGGAA
Source organism: Phocoena phocoena (assembly GCF_963924675.1). Taxonomy (NCBI): domain Eukaryota; kingdom Metazoa; phylum Chordata; class Mammalia; order Artiodactyla; family Phocoenidae; genus Phocoena; species Phocoena phocoena. The sequence goes on along the minus strand of NC_089231.1, from coordinate 62,448,162 downwards.
ATGCTTTCAGTTTTTCACCATTGAGAATGATGTTTGCTTTGGGTTTGTCGTATATGGCCTTTATTATGTTGAGGTTGGTTTCCTCTATGCCCATTTTCTGGAGAGTTTTTATTACAAACGGGTGTTGAATTTTGTCAAAAGCTTTTTCTGCATCTATTGAGATGATCATATGGTTCTTATTCTTCAATTTGTTAATATGGTGTATCACATTGCTTGATTTGCATATTGAAGAATCCTTGCTTCCCTGGGATGAATCCCACTTGATCATGGTGTATGATCCTTTTAATGTGTTGTTGGATTTTGATGGCTAGTATTTTGTTGAGGAGTTTTGCATCTATGTTCATCAGTGATATTGGTCTGTAATTTTCTTTTTTTTGTAGTATCTTTGTCTGGTTTTGGTATCAGGGTGATGGTGGCCTCATAGAATGAGTTTGGGAGTGTTCCTTCCTCTGCAATTTTTTGGAAGAATTGAGAAGAATGGGTGTTAGCTCTTCTCTAAATGTTTGATAGAATTCACCTGTGAAGCCACCTGGTTGGAAGATTTTTAATCGCAGTTTCAATTTCATTATTTGTGATTGGTCAGTTCATATTTTCTATTTCTTCCTGGTTCAGTCTTTGAAGGTTATACCTTTCTAAGAATTTGTCCATTTCTTCCAGGTTGTCCATTTTGTTGGTGTAGAGTTGCTTGTAGCAGTCTCTTATGCTTTGTATTTCTGCAGTGTCCATTGTAACCTCTTTTTCATTTCTAATTTTATTGATTTGAGTCTTCTCCCTCTTTTTCTTGATGAGTCTGTCTAAAGGTTTATCAATTTTATCTTCTCGAAGAACCAGCTTTTAGTTTTATTGATCTTTGCTATTGTTTTCTTTGCTTCTATTTCATTTATTTCTACTCTGATCTTTATGATTTCTTTCCTTTACTAACTTTGGGTTTTGCTTGTTCTTCTTTCTCTAGTTTCTTTAGGTGTAAGTTTACATTGTTTATTTGAGATTTTTCTTGTTTCTTGAGGTAGGCTTGTATTGCTATAAACTTCCTTCTTAGAACTGCTTTTGCTGCATCCCATAGGTTTTGGATTGTCGTGTTTTCGTTGTCATTTGTCTCTAGGTATTCTTTGATTTCCTCTTTGACTTCTTCAGTGATCTCTTGGTTACTTAGTAATGTATTGTTTAGCTTCCATGTGTTTGTGTTTTTTACATTTTTTTCCCTGTAATTGATTTGTAATCTCATAGCGCTGTGTTCGGAAAAGATGCTCTATATGATTTCAATTTTCTTAAATTTACCGAGGCTTGGTTTGTGACCCAAGTTGTGATCTATCCTGGAGAATAGATCTGGAGAATAGATTCCGTGTGCACTTGAGAAGAAAGTGTAATCTGCTGTTTTCGGATGGAACGTCCTATAAATATCAATTAAATCTCTCTGGTCTACGGTGTCATTTAAAGGTTTTGTTTCCTTATTGATTTTCTGTCTGGATGATCTGTCCATTGGTGTAAGTGAGGTGTTGAAGTCCCCCTCTATTATTATGTTACTGTCAATTTCTTCTTTTATAGCTGTTAGCATTTGCTTTATGTATTGAGGTGCTTCTGTGTTGGATGCATATATATTTATAATTGTTATCTCTTCTTCTTGGATTGATCCCTTGATCATTACGTAGTGTCCTTTCTTGTTACTTGTAACATTCTGTAAAGTCTGTTTTATCTGATATGAGTATTGGTACTCCAGCTTTCTTTTGATTTCCATTTGCATGGAATATCTTTTTCTATCCCCTCACTTTCAGTCTGTATGTGTCCCTAGGTCTGAAGTGGGTCTCTTGTAGACAGCATGTATATGGGTCTTGTTTTTGTTTCCATTCAGAGAGCCTGTGTCTTTTGGTTGGAGCATTTAATCCATTCGCATTGAAGGTAATTATCAATATGTATGTTTCTATTACCATTTTCTTAATTGTTTTGGGTTTGTTTTTGTGGGTCCTTTTCTTGTCTGTGTTTCCCACTTATAGAAGTTCCTTTAGCATTTGTTGTAGAGCTGGTTTGGTGGTGCTGAATTCTCTTAGCTTCTGCTTGTCTGTAAAGCTTTTGATTTCTCAATCGATTCTGAATGAGGTACTTGCCGGGTAGAGTAATCTTGGTTGTAGGTTCTTCCGTTTCATCACTTTCAGTATATCATGCAACTTCCTTCTGGCATGTAGAGTTTCTGCTGAGAAATCAGCTGTTAACCTTATGGGAGTTCCCTTGTATGTTATTTTTCATTAATCCCTTGTTGCTTTAAAATTTTTTTCTTTGTCTTTAATTGTTGTCAATTTGATTACTGTGTGTCTTGGTGTGTTTCTCACTAGGTTTATCCTGCCTGGGACTCTCTGTACTTCCTGGACTTGGGTGTCTATTTCCTTTCCCATGTTAAGGAAGTTTTTGACTATAATCTCTTCAACTATTTCCTTGGGTTCTTTCTGTCTCTCTTCTCCTTCTGGGACGCCCTATAATGCAAATGTTGGTGTGTTTAATGTTGTCCTAGGCTGTCTTCATTTCTTTTCATTCTTTTTTCTTTGTTCCACAGCAGTGAATTCCACCATTCTGTCTTTCAGATCACTTATCTGTTCTTCTGCTTCAATTATTCTGCTATTGATTCCTTCTAGTGTATTTTTCATTTCAGTTATTGTATTGTTCATCTCTTTTTGTTTGTTATTTAAGTCTTCTAGGTGTTTGTTCTTTAATTCTTCTAGGTCTTCGTTAAACATTTCTTGCATTTTCTTGATCTTTGTCTGTATTGTTTTCTGAGGTCCTGTATCATCTTCACTATCATTATTCTGAATTCTTTTTCTGGAAGGTTGCCCACCTCCACTTCATTTAGTTGTTTTTCTGGAGTTTTATCTTGTTCCTTCATCTGGTACATAGTTTTCTACCTTTTCCTTTTGTCTTTCTGTGAATGTGGTTTTCATTCCACAGGCTGCAGAATTGTAGTTCTTCCTGCGTCTGCTGTCTGCCCTCTCTGCAGTGTCATTTATTCCATTTACAGTGTAGTGCAACCATCACCACCATTTCCCAAACCCCTTCAGCACCCCAAATAGAAACTCTGTACCCATTAAGCAGTAACTCCCTATTCCCTCCTCCCCCAGCCCCTGGTAACCTGTGCTTTACTTTCTAGCTCTATGAATTTGCCTCTTCTAGGTACCTCATGCAAGTGGAAACATACAGTATTTGTTCCTTTGTGTCTGGATAATTTCACCTAACATAATGTTTTTAACGTTGAACCATGTTGTCGTCTATAACAACCTTATTCCTTTTTTATGGCTGACTAATATTTTTTTTGTATGGGTATGCCACATTTTGTTTCTCTGGTAATGAACGTTTGGATTGTTTCCACCTTTTGGTTATTGTGAATAATACTGCTATGAACATTGCTGTGCAAGTGTTCATTGGAGTCCCTGGTTTTAATTCTTTTGGTTTGGACCTAGAAGTGGAATTGCTGGATAATATGATAGTTCTGTGTTTAGCATTGGAGGAACTGCTAAACTGTTTTCCACAGTGGCTGCAACATTTTACATTACCGCCAGCAGTGTTTGAGGTTTCTGCTTTTCTCACATTCTAACACTTGTTATTTACCATTTTTAAAATTATGGTCGGGCTTCCCTGGTGGCGCAGTGGTTGAGAGTCTGCCTGCCGATGCAGGGAACACGGGTTCGTGCCCTGGTCCAGGAAGATCCTACATGCCGCGGAGTGGCTGGGCCCGTGAGCCATGGCTGCTCAGCTTGAGCATTCGGAGCCTGTGCTCCGCAACGGGAGAGGCCACAACAGTGAGAGGCCCGCGTACCGCAAAAAAAAAAAAAAAAAAAAAAAAAATTATGGTCCTGCGTAGTAGGTATGTCACTGTGGTTTAGATTTGCATTTCCCTAATGACTAAGAATGTTGAGCATCTTTTTCATGTGCTATTGACCATTTCTGAATCTTTGGAGAAATGACTATTCAAGTCCTTTGCCTTTTTTTGGTTTGTGTTTAATTAAGACTTTACTTTTCTAGAGTGGTTTCACATTCACAGCAGAATTGAGAGGCAGATTTCTTATATACCCCCTGACCCCACACCAGAGTGACACATTTGTTTCAACCCATGAACCTACACTGACAGATAATAATCACCAAAATCCGTAGTTTACATTAAGTTTCACTCTTGGTGTTGTATATTCAGTGGGTTTGGACTGATGTATTATATGATATGTATCCATCACTATGGCATAATACAGAGTATTTTTACAAATCCTCTATGCTCCACCTTGTCATCCCTCCAACCCCTGACAACCACTGATCTTTTACTGTTTCAGTAGTTTTTTTTTTTCCAGGATGTTATATAGTTGGAGTCATACAGTATGTAGCCTTTTCGGATTGGCTTCTTTAACTTAGTAATATGCATTTAAAGTTCTTCCATGTCTTTTCATGGCTTGATAGCTCATTTCTTTTTCACACTGATTAATATTCCATTGTCTGGATGTGTCACAATTTATGTATCCATTCAACCCTTGAAGGACACATTTGTTGCTTCCAAGTTTTGGCAATTATGAATAAAGCTGATATAAACATCCATGTGTAGATTTTTATGTGGACATAAGTTTTCAGCTCCTTTGGGTAAACACCAAGGAGCATGATTGCTGGATTGTATGTGCAGTTTTGTAAGAAAGCACCAAACTGTCTTCCAGAATGGCTGAACCATTTTGTATTCCCACCAGCAGAGAATGAGAGTTACTGTTGCTCTACATCCTTGTTATCATTTGATGTCGTCAGTGTTTTAGATTTTGGCCATTCTAATAAGTGTCTTTGCCTATCTTTTTTTAAAAAATATTTATTTCTTTGGCTGTGCCGGGTCTTAGCTGCAGCATGCGGGCTCTTAGTTGTGGCATGCGGATTCTGACCAGGGATTGAATCCAGGCCCCCCTGCACTGGGAGCATGGAATCTTAACCACTGGACCACCAGGGAAGTCCCAAGTGTCTTTGCCTATTTTTTAATTGTCCTTTTGTTGTTGGATTGTAGCAGTTCTATAGATATCCTGGTTATTAATATCTTTTCAGATACACAGTATATAAATATTTTCTCCCAATCTGTGAGTTTTCTTTTCACTCTTTAGATAGTGTCATTTTATGCATGTAAGTCTTTAATTTGGATGAAGTCCAATTTATTTTTCTTTTGTTGCCTGTGCTTTTGGTATCATAATTTAAGAAACCATTGCCAAATTCAAGATCATGAAGATTTTCAATCCGTATGTTTTCTTCTAAGAGTTTCTTACAGTTTTAGCTCTTACATTTAGGTCTTTGATCCATCTTTAGTTAATTTTTGTGTAAGGTGTATTGTAATAGTGCAACTTCATTATTTTGCATGTGGATGTCTCGTTTTCCCAACACCATTTGTTGAAAAGACTGTCCTTTCCACATTGGATGGTCTTGGCCCCCTTGTTGAAAATCAGTTGACCCTAGATCTGAGGGTTTCTTCCTTTATTTTTTAAAAAAATATTTATTTATTTATTTGGTTGCACCTGGTCTTAGTTGTGGCAGGCGGGTTCCTTAGTTGTAGCTCGTAGGCTCTTTAATTGTGGCTCACCGGTTCCTTTGTTGTGGCATGCGAACTCTTGGTTGCAGCATGCACGTGGGATCTGGTTTCCTGACCAGGGATCGAACCTGGGCCGCCTGTATTGGTAGCATGGAGTCTCAACCACTGCACCACCAGGGAAGTCCCTCTGAGGGTTTATTTCTGAACTCTGTTGTATTCCATCGATCTGTGTCTATCTTTATGCCATACCATATGCGTTTGATTACTCTAGCTCTGTAAGTTTTGTGATCGGGAAGTGTGATTCCTCCAACTTTGTTATTCTTTTTCAATATTGTTTGGCTTTTCAGGGTCTCTTGACTTTTCATATGAATTTTGGGATGAGTTTTTCCATTACTGTAAAATTGTCATTGGAATTTTGATAGGGATTACATTGAATTAGTATAACACTTTGGGTAGCTCTGTCATCTTAATATTAAGTCTTCCAATCCACGAACATGAGATACCTTTCTATTTATTTAGGTTGTCTTTAATTTCTTTCAGCCACGTTTTATAGTTTTTAGAGTACAAGTCTTTCACCTTTTTGGTTAAGTTTATTTTTAAGTATTCTTGATTCTATTGTAAATGGGATTGCTTTCTTAATCTCATTTTTTTTTGAATTGCTCATTGCTAGTGTATAGAAACACAACTGATTTTTGTGTGTTGATTTTGTGTTTTGCAACTTTGCTGAATTTATTAGCTGTAACAGTTGTTTTGTGGATTCTTTAGGGTTTTCTACACATGAGATCACTTCATTTGTAAATAGAAATAGTTTAACAACTTTCTTTCCAACTTGGATGCCTACTGGGTTTTTTTGGCCTGATTGCTCAGGTAGAACTTCCAGTACTATGTTGAATAGAAATGGTGAAAGTGGGAATCCTTGTCTTGTTCCTGATCAGTTAGTTTTTTTTTCCTAAATAACTGCTTGCTTTTATCATACTGTTTGTAGAATAATCCATCTTTCCTTCCCCCTGCCCCTCCATTTGCAACACCATCTTCATAATTTGCAGAATCCCTGTATGTGTGTTGGGTGAGTGAAGCATGAACAAATGCCTGCATAATCTGATCTCTCTCCACCTGTTCATCCTCATGTCTTGCATTTCCGTCTCTCATGTACCACAAGTCTTGTGTTGCTTATATACTTCTTGCAAGACATCAGTTAATCATTCTTTCATTCATTTGTTACATACATTCACATCTTTCTGACTTTGCACAGCTCTTTTTCTGCTTGGACCCATCTTTCCCAGCTTGTTGACCTGACATCTGCTTGCTCATCCTTCAGGTCTGTTCATGCACTGTTATGCCCTCAGGCAAAAATAAATTCTCTTCCTGTGTTTACTTTAAATGTGAGCATGCTTTTCTTATGCCACTTATTAGACTGGCTCCTTGATAGTTCCAAGGAAAAGTCTGAGGTCTGATTTTAAAGAGAAAATTGTCAGAGACAATTGTGCGAATAGTAGTAAAAATTGGCAGCAAGAAAAGTAATAGAAAATGATATAATTTTCTAGATCTTTAATTCCATGCAGTAGAAGCTTTTTTGTTGTTCTTATTGATCACTGAAATGCCCAAAACACAGTAATAAGAAAAAATCCACATTATTATTTGACACTAGAGAAGGGTCCCACCCACATATTTGAGACTCAGAGGATTTTGATAGTAAACAGTATGAGCGTCCACAAAACCTTGGGTAAGGGCTGATCCTTTCTGTAAAGATGAACAAACAAATGCTAGACATACGAAAAACTCAGCACTTGAAGAAAATGAGACTGTATCATTTAGAGTATGCCAAATAGTATAAAAAAAGAGAGAAAAGTGGAATTCAGATTCCCAATATGACAAGTGCAGATTGTAAAAATAAAATAAGCTGAGAACAGGAAAGAGTTTTTGAAGTTACAGAATGTGACTGTTAAAAAATTCAGGACTCACTAGCAGAATAGATAGTGCACAATACCAAGTTAGCTTGGGAAAAAACCTTGCAGAATTTAGGAAAAAGGTATTTTAAATGAATAGTGAGAGAGCATTTAAAACACAGGAAAGGGGCTTCCCTGGTGGCACAGTGGTTGAGAGTCCACCTGCCGATGCAGGGGACATGGGTTCGTGCCCCGGTCTGGGAAGATCCCACATGCCGCAGAGCGGCTAGGCCCGTGAGCCATGGCCGCTGAGCCTGTGCATCCGGAGCCTGTGCTCCACAACAGGAGAGGCCACAACAGTGAGAGGCCCGAGTACCGCAAAAAAAAAAAAAAAAAAAAAAAAAAAACACAGGAAGGTCTCAAATCTGTGATTGGAGTTCCTGGAAGAGAGAGCAGAGGAGGCAGATGAAGCAATAACTGAAGTAGTAGTGGAAGAACATCTCTGAGCTGAGGAACACCTTGAGTCTCAAGGTCAGAGTCTCCACCAGGAATATATTTGAAAAGCATAAAAACCAGGATGCGTTCTGATGAGTTTTCTAAGTATTCAGGGTAAAGAAAAAGCAAGAGAAGTTATCTTTAGGGAAGAACAAGTCAGATTTGCATGAGTTCCTTTCCAAATCCTTAGGAAAAGGAGGTGTTGGGCAATCATAATATAGTCAGCTCACACATGTATGTAAATTTCAAATACAGCTGAGGAGCTGAATGAATTATTCTCCCAAATAGCAGCTCAGTTCCATTTATTGGTTTGTTAATGCCTTTGTTTATGTCATATATTACCATTCCAGGAGACTGTATGAGTTTATGCGACCACTGGCATGAGTGCCTTTCTTTTAATGACTGTACAGTATTCATTTGGATGCACCATGATTTGTACAACCAGTCTTTTCTCTGACATTGAACATTTAGGTTATTTCTAGCCTTTCAGTGTCATAAATAACTCCATGAAAGACATTTGTGCATGAGTTAGCTACATTTTGGATCATTGCCACTAAGAAAGAAATAACTAGTGAGTCAATTATTCCTAGCTTTTTTGAGCAAAAATCATATAAAAATCAATAGGATTAAAATTTTTGTTTTGGTTAAATTATTTTTTAAAACAAAGATCTTCCCCATTTAAATTTAGCTTTAATTAAAGGTGGGAGTGGGCACTAGATTAGAACAGTGGTTCTCAGCTGGGTGTTGGTGGGGTGTATTGGTGGTAGATTTTGCTGTCCGAGGACATGTCAGAAGAGAATTTTGTTGGTCACATCTGGGAGAGGGGGTGCTACTGCCAATCTAACAAGTAGAGACCGGGCGCTGCTGTTAAACGTCCTGTCAGGCACAAGAGGGCCCGCAACAGGGTTAGTTATCTAGCCCAAATGTCAGCATTGCTGAGGTTGACAGGTTTTACTGCTAACAGAGACATCCTTTGTGTATTTAGGGCCAGTGTTTATGGGTTCTCTCTGCTATAGGAGGGGAACATTTCAGCATCAGAACATCAGTAGAGCCTTATTTTGCCGAATATGATAGATCTAGGGAATAGTTCAACGCTTGCCTTTCCCATCCCCATTTTGAGAAACACCTTGTATTTTATTGCTCACATAAAGTGCTTATAAAATTGTTTATTTTTGTGTCTTGGGTAGTCCTGAAAATGCCTCATCAGTGTCAGATCTAGTTATTGTTGAGATTTGGCTCTACTGTGTGTATTAGAGACCTGCATTTAGCTGCTTGGAAAGAAAATCAGGCAACAACAAACAGGGATTTCCATTTCTCGTGTGATGAGAATTCTGGAGATAGGAGTCCAGAGCTGTTACTGTGGCTCCATCAAGTCATAGACGACCCAGTCTACTCTATTTCTGCTTGGCCTTCCTCAGGATGTGCTTTTACCTTGGGGTCACCAGACAGCTCCTACCCTTTCCCACCCCTCGCCCCCCACATCAGAGCCTGTATTCAACTGAGCCAGCCCTTTTCATCAAAGCTCTCCTGCATCCCAACCTAGTGATTTCTGCTTATTCCCATTGATTGGCCAGAACTGTGTCCCATGACTATTCTTAGTTGTACAAGAGGCTGGGAAATACAGGCTCTTAGTTGGGCTCTTTGTAAGTCAGAAAATACATTCAGAAACCTTTAGTAAGAAAGAATCGATGTTGGAATAGGCAACTAGTACGTAGCTCTGGAGCTACTTTCTAAAGTACTGGGGTTCTTCCTAAATGCACTGAAATTAAAGAAAGGTAAAGGAGAACAAATAATGATAACATTAGAAATTTGAGAAAATGAAATCTGTAAGAATTCTCTTTTAAAAAAAAGTAACTGAGAAAATGTATCTGTTTTATGGTGTTGTAAATTAAGATCTTTTCCCTACCCCCAGTACTTGGGGCCCTGCCCTATTCTTTTTTTGCAATACCAGTAATGATTAGTTATATTGTACATTAAAAAAAAATGTTTTTTAGGCTAAAAACTGGAAACAGCAACCAACAGATGGACTTAACTGTGGAAAATGGGTGTATAAGCATAACAGGAGTACTGAAGAAGGACTTGTTTAATGCCCTTTTAAAAATTATTTTATATTTTAGTTGTAGGAGTTTTTAAAAAAAGTATATTCTGGATATTAATCCCTTATCAAATATATGATTTGCAACTGTTTTTTCACAATCTG